>NW_026623745.1:359665-488542 GCF_030028575.1 Malurus melanocephalus | reverse complement strand
CCCCGGGCTCTCTCCCTGCCCGCACCCCGGGCTCTCTCCCCCTGCTCTCCCTGCCCGCACCCCGGGCTCTCTCCCCCTGCTCTCCCTCCCGCACCCCGGGCGCTCCGCAGCCCCAGGACGGCTCCGCCCCGGCTCCGCTCCGCCGGGCACGGTCCCCATCCCCGCCGAGCCGCCACTTGTTCCCCGCAGTTTTCCCCGTAGCCGGCGGACACCGCTGGTTTGCGGAGAGTTTTCAGGGAGCGCTGCCCGGGAGCGGTCCAGAGGCCACTGGCCATCATCGTATGGGGAAAGCCCCGCATCAACAACTGCTCTGTAATAGGTGCAATGGCATTGCATTTTACAAAGTATTCAGAATATTAAAGTCTTCTTTAGGGCGCCTGTTTTTAACATCTTTATGTTTTCAACTGTTTCTCAAGCAGTTTATAAAAGTCGGTTACATTAATGGAAATCTACACCAGAAAAAAAAAATTAAAAGCCTTTTAAATTTTTCCATTTTTTGTTACTGTGTAACGCCAAAAACCGGGAAGCCATGCTAAAGGTGAGTGTAAGCTGCTTATCAGAGGAAATGTTTATCCGTCAAACTGCTGGTCTAGATGCCTTATAAATTGTTAAGATGCTTAAAATGCAGAGACTCCTGAGCTGGGTTTCCAGCTCAGTGTGCACCTTCACACTGCACAGCTCACACGGTTCTGTGCTCTTGGTTAAGCAGAGAGAAAGATGGATGAGCATGGGTCCTAAGAAGTGGTGACTGCCCTCAAATCCACTTTAGGGTTCTTGATATGTTTTGGGATGTTGTCAGAGCCATGTAGTCTGGAACCCTAAATCTCTTTAGCTTTGTGAAGTACATCTTAATGAAAAAAATGTATTAAAACAAAGTGTACAGTCTGGCACACAGCCCAGCTATGAAAAGTAATATGCTACCTGTGGGTATTAACAAATTAATGTTTTCAAATTAACCTTTACTATTAATTACTGATATTTCAGAAGAACCAAAATGAGATCTTGCTTATTTGGCATGTTTCTTCATTGCAGTAGCACTTTGACATATCCGTCATTTAGTTAACATTTTTATTTACTGGAACTTTCCTTTCCAAGACCCAGTAATTGTAATACTTCTTGATGAGTAGGAAATCCACTGTCAGTTACTGAATGTTTGCACTTGAAAATTAAAAATAGCCAAAATAAGTTCTGTGAAAGGAAAATGCTATTAGAAACATTAAGTATATGTGGGACTTTTAGTTCACATGGGAGCAATCTGCAAAAAAGATAATATATACAAAAACCAATATTCATTTGGTATTTTCAGTTTAATGCTGAACTTTCAATTATAAATTCTAGAAATTCTAATTTATGTTAAATATGCATCTTTGAAAGGAAAAACGTTCTACACCGGAAATATATAGTTTCAATACTCAACATAGAGACAAAACATGGAAAAGGAAGTAAGGTTCTGATGTAGACGGTGAAATGAGACATTTGGAGAAGAGACAGATTTCTGTGAGTTTCCATAACAGCTCCTGATATTACTCTTACGGCTTTTGCCATATTTTTGTGCTGTATTTTTAGAAGTGCAAGTGGTTTTTTCACCAGGAGACTGAAGAATCACTGGTTTCTCAGTCCTAACTCTGAGTCTGAGGTTCTGGGCCCAGAATCACAGCTTAATTAATTGTTATAATTTAAAAAACCAATACTGTGTCATTCATCAGAGGTATTGTTACCAGATTATGTTATTAAATGTCTCCAAAAAATCATGAGAGAAAAGACAGAAACTTGGAGTGACACCACCTTCTTCCTTCTTGGTAACTACAAGTGTGAGGATGAGTGAAGTACTGCATGTTCCCATTTTATTTATTTGTGATTTCATTTGAGCTAACCAAACTGTCCCATCAGCTCCACTGATATTTCCATTTGTCATCTGCAGTAATTTCCCCATGCAGTCTCTTATGAACTCCATGTGTTTCTCTGTGAGGTTCTGACTGCCTCTCTGAATTCAGCTGACCCCACTACAACTTCCCAGATCTCGTTTCTCTCCCCAGTCCTGCTGCATTCCTGTGTCTTCCTGTGCCCATACATAAACTTTTCTGAAAACAAAAGAACTGGGGACAGGACTTTGAACCAGTAAAGGCATTAGTGCTTTAAAGAAGTGGAGTTTTCTTCCTGTGTAACATTTGCTTGAATCAAATAATCATGCTCTGGGACCTTCAGGAGATAAAATATACATGGGGAAAAGGGAAGAAAAGCAGAATTTATCATGTGAAAGAGAATGAAGTTTGATCAATTTCCATCTTCTGTGATTTGCATTCAACTTCCAGTTCCCTAACCTAGTACGAAAGGAGGCAAAAGCAAATGTGTCTATTCTCTCTTTTCAGTTTCAGTTTCAGAGTTTTTTCTGGGGAAAAAGTTCCAATGGCAAAATATTGGGAAATGCACTAGAAAGCTAAAAGAATAGTACAGGAAGAAGACAGTAGATTATTTCAATATTTTGTTCTGAAAAGTCAGTGTGTGAGAAGGTGAAATAAGCATTGAGTGTGAAAAATGCCTACCACGTGCTTGGGTGAAACCTGTGCCAGTTAAAAGTCGTGGCTTTCATTATTGGTAGTTGCATTCTTCATAAAGCATTTTAATTCTAGTTTCAAGACATAACCTGTTTGTTAATTTGACACAGGTCAGTGGTGTCCATCCAGAATGCAGATTTCAGCTGGAGATTCACAAGGAGGAAACAAGGTGCATGGAACTTCTGAAGAATGCAAAGCCAGTGGACTACAAAGGTAAGAAAATTAAAGCTGTAGCGTAGAGATAACTGGAGTACTGAGGATTTTCTCCCTTTACCCTCTTCACTGCTGTGATTGCAGCTTCCTTAGAGCTGTGCTTGGGATTTTATGGGGTTTAGAATCGATGGGGCTTTGCATTAAAGGTACAGCTGCAGCAAACATGTGGTGAGAGGTGTGCAGGTGCAGAGAATGCTCTGGGATACCAAGGGATCAAACACATTCCACATACTGAAGTGTTGCTATTTCCTGATGGCAGAAGAGCCACAGGCTGGTGATGACAGGACCAGCAGAAAGAATAAATCTCAGGGAGAGCTGAAAGCCTTGGATCCAAGCATCTCTCTCTAGCTGTGGTTGAAAGTACTCGTGGCTGGAAGGATCTCTGGGTTTCCCAGCTGGACAGAAATATGGATTCAGACTCAGAGGACCACGGGGTGGTGCAAAGGGAAAACTGGAAAGTCGTGTTACACCTCAGCTCTCTCTGTTACTTCATTCTTTGCACTGTATTTAATTTCATTTTCTTTATGCATAGAAAGATGAATATATAGGTTGTGATACAGCAATCTATAGTTCAATGGAAGGAAGAAGGATAGTATATGTTTTATTAGGTTTTAGGGTTTTGGGGGTTGTTTGGTTTGGGGTTTTTGTGGGGTGTTTTGGTGTTTTTATTGTATTTTATTAGATTTCCATGCTGCATTTTCGTGTGAGTAGAACAGAAGGTTATAGAAAAATTACATTTTTCTTGTAAGTTGAAACTGCTGGTAAAGGCATTTGTTCAGCAAGGGCAATACAAAGGCAACAGATTAATTCAGCTTGGCAATGTGTAGTTTGTTTGGGCTTTTTGTGTCCAATCAGTTTTGAATGCACTCTGAAGATGATTATGAGACCTCAGAGACCTGCCATCTGCAGTGTCCTTTGAGCATTAACATGACTCTCAAGTCACGATGCTTTTTCCACCTCTTCTCAACTTAAATATGTAACTCTCTTGGTGCATATTCTAATACTAATTTGTATAAAAAATAATTCAAAATATCATCAACATTTTGTATTTTATTATAATTTATTTTTTATTAATCCAGACCAGTAATTTTAAAAAAATGCAAACTCTTACTGGAATAATTAATCTAGATTTATGGGTTTTATTTATATATAAAGTGCTGAAGAGAGGTGGCTGCTACATAAATAATACTAGTGCAGAGTGAGATGGAGAAATAATTAGTTACCCAGCTTAATGAATTAAATCATGAACCAACAAATTCACTGTTAGCTGTTATATGGCTTAGAAAGTCAAGCTTTCCCCAAGATACCCTTTTGTGATGCAGATGCTGGACTGCTCCAAGGGTATCTTTGTGATGCACACCAGTTTTATTTTGGGTTCCCTAGGGGAAGAAAGAAGTTTGCTGTTGGTATTTTCTTCCCAGTCTCCTTTCACTGGGAGAGGGATGCCTCCTGAAGGTGAACTGCTGTGAAAGAGAACTCATGTCTTGGGAGGACACAGCGTGTCTGATGGTGTTGATTCAACCCTGCAGACAGTGACCAAACAGCAGTGGAAGGATTTATAAATTTTATTGAATGCCTGTCAGAAACTAAAGGAATATTGCGTTTTTTTTGAGATTGGAATAAAGCCCCTGTGGTGATGAACCTTTAAAACTGCATTTTAATGTTACAGGAGAATTTGGTCTGTGCTTCATGTTATCGATACCTTTACCAAGAACCTTCAGGGAGTAGCCTATATTAAATATATGCAGTTGCATTTACAAAAATAGACATTCTCTGTTTGTCCTTATTTCTCTAATAAACCCTTTGTAATCATACAAAGGAGTAAGGACTGTTTTGAACAGTAATTCTCTTGACTGCTGATAAAGAAGAATTACTGATGAAAATTGGCAAGTCATAGCACCACACGTAACTTGTAGTACATTTGAAACACAATTATTTACTATACATTCACAAATGCTATTCCACCTTTTCCTGAATGGGAAAGATTACACAGCCCTTGTCATGCTTTCCTGGCTTTAATATGTGCTACCTGACTTACAAAAGCTGTTACTGGAATCTTGTGAAGGTACTGTCTTGAATTTCAGAAATAAAGGTTCCCAGAGATTTTACTGAAGGCTTGGACCTCCATTATCAAAATCAGTGGGAATATTTTCTTTAATTTATTGAGCACTTAGGAAGCCTTCACGCCTCTGTGTCACATTCTCCAGAATTTGGCTGGCATGCACAGCTACTGAATTTTAGAGGATCCAAATTGTATGGGACAGGTAATTTCTCCTTTTACCTAGAAGCCAAATAAATATTAAATACTTTATCTAATCTTTTCAGCTCCAAGCTGGGAGAAATAAAGGAAGTATTTAAAAGCAATTGAGGTTGGGTTTTTTTTTGACACAACGAAGTGATTTTATCATCTTCTTACCTGAGGTGCCTCAAGACACAGGATGGAGAATTTAGCTCAGTAATTTTTGTAGCGCACCTAAAATCTCTGACTATGAAGGACTCGCTTACTTCATGGCTTGATAAAGCAGTAGCGTGTTTTGCAAAGGAACTCTGTGTAAACACTATGTAAGTATCCTCTGAACAGTGCTAAGGATACACTAAAACCACTGGACCCTGTTGGTCTAAATTCTGCTCATTTGCCAGTGTCAAACTGGGAGACACCCGAACCTCTTGCTTTGCACCCTTTGGGGGATTTTCAGGCATTAGCACACACTTTCCCATTAGTGGACAGCATTACACTCCATTTAGGGAAGAAGTCACTCTCCAAAGACCTGTGGCAGTGCTTTCCTCTCTGGAGTGCTCTTTAGAACATTTGGTTGTTTATTTTATGAAGACTGCATTAGCTTCTATGTACATTTGGTTCTTCTTTCCTCCCATAATTTGGCCCCTGAGGTATGGATGCACCCTAGCTCAGAGCCTAGGAGAGGTTGTTTTTTCTTGGTGCACATTTTATTTTTGAAGGGCAGATGAATTGCATTCTAACTGGCTCATAATAGCTACAGATTTTGAGGTTTGTATGGAAAAAATTATTTGTTTTATACTTGCCTCCCATGGCTTGTCCTCTTACAAACAAATAGAAAGTTTCTAAGAAAACTGATTGAAAACACATAAAAATTGTCCTGCTGCAAATTTGTGCCTTTATTCAGCATTGAGAATTTTTCTTTATAAAGTAAATGGCTCATTTCTCTTCACCKYTAAGTRAAAAATGAAATCTTATGGTCAAAAGTGTTAAAACTCAGGGGAGTTTTTAACTGGGTTCTGCAACTAAAAGTTCTAAAGAAGATTTCATTATAAAAAAATGAAGTTTAGGGAGTTTTGATTCATCTTGGACTGAGTGGCTGCACAGTTAAATGTGTCTTTTCGGATCTTGCTTTCCAAAATGTGTTTTTGTGAGACCCATATGTCAGTCAACATTTTTAATTTTAGATATGTCATCTTAACTTTGAGGAAGGAATGTAGATGAAAAGAAAAATGGCTTTGGCAAGAATTTCATAAAGCTTTCAGAGAGAAGCTTCATAAAGCAGCTAGTAATGGGAAATTAAAAGAGACAAGGCTACCAAAATGGTTCTCTTAGTTATTCAGAAGTTTAAAGCAACAGGGATCGATATTGGTTTATAATGCAATCTCCTGAATTGCACTGTCAATAGAATTTCCCTCAGTGATTCCAGCAGTGACCTCATGATCTTAGGGATGAAACAGAGCTGTTCAGAACAAAGGGATGAATATTCAAATGTTGGACCCACGGAAAGTTGTCCAGGAGTTAATTTATCTGATCAACTTAGTGTTAAGGTTTGTCCAGTACGAAAGGTGCATATTTGCATTTTCACCCCTCACACCTCTGTGCATAACACACAAGAGCTCCGTGTGTAACCAGGAAAAACCTGGAGATCACTCCATCCTCCACACTGGTAAAGAGAAGATTCCACAAAGCCAGATGAGACCTTTATTACATGAAAAGAATCTCTTCAAAGTTCCCCCTTTCTTAGGGGTCCCTGTCTCATCAAGGTCTCACATCAGGTTTTGTTGAGTTTTGAAGCTATTTTCTCTGCAGAAGGAGTCAGTAGTTCAGACTGTAGTGTTGCTTACACATCTGAGGTAGCATTCAAAGTAGGATTAAATGAGGTGGTGGGATCCTGGAACACCTTTTATGCAGCACCAATAGCTCTTGCAAGAACAATTTCAGCTTTCTTCAACCTCTGCTTTGCTTTTCTAGCTGTAGTACAGAAATGTTGCTACTTTTTAGTTCACAATTTTTTTATGAAGGAAGTCAAAGGGGCTGCTTTGGATATTTGTCTGTTTTGGCTTTCACTAATTGAAGAGCCATCATTAATGACAACACGTAAAACATATCCATCCTTATGATATTGAAAATGTCTGGGCTTTGTGGAAGGTGTATTTAAATATTTGAGGGCAGAAGAGAGGCAGGGTTAGTTTGTTTTTAGAGGAGTCTGGGTGAGAAAGGTGAGAAAGAGCTTTGAATGAAAGGAGTAGCCTACTGAAAAATAACTTACAGAAAAAAAAATGGTGAAGACAGAGAAAATGTCCTGATTAGCCTCATCAAAAAATCTCCCATAATAAAGTTTACTAAGAGTATCAATAACAAACCCTTTTGGAAAGAAGAGAAGTAACATGTCCACAATGATTTTGAAGACCTTAAATTTCTGCTCTACCCAAAATGTAAATAGAAATTTTTAGTAGTTAGTGCAACAAATAGRACRTGGGTTAAACATAATACAAATTAGCAGAAATATATGGTGCCATCATTCTATGGAGAATTTTAGGATTTTCTGGTTGGGTTTATACAAACAGGAGATTGATTTTTAATGGCAATTTTTAAGAATGTACAGCATGTCAGAATTGGGACAACATAAAGGTGAAGGTACCTTTTACAGCTTTGGTTATACATACATGAATATATTTGCATAAAAATAGAAAATAATATTGTTATGGTAATATTAGCATGCTGTCCAGTCATACAAAAATAGATGCTCTTGTCTCCAAAGGATGTTTTGAATAATTGGAAAGCAGGATTTACTTGGAAAATCTGGATGACTTTTTTTCTTTTTTGAGAGGGTTTTTTTTCCAAAGTTTTAGCTGGCAACTTCAGTATTTCCCTACAGAACCCTAAATATATGCCAATTAAATGTAAAACTGGCCAAGAGATTTTTGATTCTCCAAAGGAAAACTGTTCTTCTAAAGTGAAATTAGATATTTCGTCTGAAGTGTTTCATTCAGTGAAAATCCAGAAACCCCTTAGAAATGTCAGAAACAGCATTTTTGCCATTTCTGGTAATAGAACTGTCTCATGGAGAACCTGTGTACAGCAAAAATTTTGGGTGAAAATGAGATAAACTCTATTGGTTTCATCATTCTGTTTAAAMTAGTTTAATCTAATGTATACTGTAGATTTCTGAAGCTCTGTTTGTAGTGCTCATTGACCAGAAATTAAAAATTTTTACATCAGCATTTCCTCAGTTTTTCTGAGTAATTGGAGCTGCTTCTTGACCATGTTGTAGCCATTGTAGTTTCCATTTCCATGTGACTGTGGGTGCACAGCTCCACGCCGAGGGGCTTTGGGCAGGCAGGGTCCAGCAGGGATGGCAGGATCCTTCCCACCTCACCCAGGGAGCCCCTGCCCTGTCACCTGTCACCTCTCTGTCACCTCGCTGTCACCTCCCTGGGACAGGAACAGCTGCAGACATCAGCCTGCAGATCAGGATCTGGCCTGGCACAGGGAACCAGAGCCCCAGGATGGCGACCAAAACTTTTTTCTGTGACTGTGTCATTCCCATTCCTGCTCTGAGCAGTTCTGCTTTGCTCCCAGTTTSCTGGCTCGCTGCTTGTCTAGCACATCTTTTTCCTTTCTTTTTTATCCCTTGTGGGAAAATGCAGAAGGAATGTCAGCCCTTATTTGTTCACGATTTCCATGTGCCCTGAGTTCCATGCTGTGCCACACAGACCTGCAGTCTAGAAATCATTGCCCATAAGAGGTGAGATGGTTACCGCTCTGCCAAGTACAAAAATCAAAACGTATCCCAGTTTGAAAAATAAACCCTAGGCTAGCTGTCGACTTTCTGACTCATTTTCAAAGCACTCTGTTGTTGTTTCGTGTTTTATGCATGCCTAGACAGTTTTAAAAAACGCTAAACCCCTCTTGGAAGTGACAATTTTTAAATCCAAATACCAAGAGCCACCTAGTGGTTTTATATTTATAAAAACTGTCTATAAACAAAGTATTCCAGCACAAGCCCCAGTGTTTCATGTTTTTGTAGATGAAGAAGCACACGTAGGTAAGTGAACTTGTTGCTCAAAGGCTGAATCTCAAAAAGCAGGATGATGAATGTGGTGGCAGTATTTATGTAAGCTGAAGAAAATGRGAAGCAAAATGTAGTTTATAGTCTGTTATGTTTCCTTTCATTATGAAGTATGTGCAAATGCATGACAAGCATTAAAGAGCAAACATTCGAATAAAGTAAGTGATCTCACTGAAAATAGCTAACAAAAGCATCTGCAGCATCATCTGGAGGAGCAGGAGAGGGGATCAGTAGAMGAGAGACTTCTGAGTGAGTCACTGAGCAAAGGTTTTCTGGGAGGTTTGGTTTTTTCCTTGGATGTGCTGTGAATGACACATCAGAGAAATCAATGGTGCAAATGAAGACATTGAAAAGGGATTTTTCTATTCARGGTGCAGGAGTGTTCTTCTAGACACCACAGAAATAGGGATGAAGAGCCCTTTTGCCTTTGCTAACTTTATTAATAGCTGTTAATGGTTTAACCCCAGTGATAACCCAGCCCTGCACAGGCACCAGCAGGACTGGGGAGAGAATCGGGAGGGTAAAAGCTGAAAAACTCTAGGGTTGAGATAAAGACAAGTTTAACAGGGAAAGCAAAAACCTGTATCCCTTCTGTGCATGATGGTATGATTTCCCAAGATACTAAAATACTCCTGAGATTACATGACTGCAATATTGTTAAAAATCTGTGGTAATTGGAGGAAGGGGCAATGATGAAAGGTGTGATTTAAAGGCCCAGAAATGTGCACTGTTGTTTAGCAGCTGTAATTCTGGCAGCACACCAGTAACACCATTTCAGCATTCAGACCTAGACCAGTTTCAGATGTCCAYAGCAGGCATTCAGTGACTATAAATAAATTTCATCCAGAACATTTCAGCAGTTTTCTATGTCCTGTAATAATTAATAGGCCTGTAAATACACATAAATTGAGGCTTAATATTGGTATTCTGATGATACTCACTCCAGCTTCACTCTCATGATTTTTGATGCATTTGAATGTAGTCTGGATGTAGAAAATACGTCTTTGGTGTTATTTCATCCATTTGATTTAAGAAGTCTGAAAAAAAGTCTCATTCCCTCCTGGGCCACAGTTGCCTGAAAAGTCCTAAAATTCTGAAGAAAAATAGGGGAAAAAAACATATTCCCCAGAAACCATGAGTGACTTGTGATGTTTGAACATCAAAACCCCAGCAAGCTGGCTTTGAGATTTGATACAAATTGTGTTGATTCATTTTGGTAGGAATAGGGCCTGAACCTCAGTTTTCCTATATAACCTTCCATTTAACTGAGGCTTGAATAAGAGTTTAAAGTGTTTCTTGTGGAAAACATAGCAATGGAGCTCTGAAGTCCAGCTGCCTTAGCCTAGTCCACGTACAGCAGCACAGGAAAAATTTCTGAAGGTCTCAGAGCTGTTTGCAGATTACTGTAACAAACCCACCATTTTACAGGGAGCGGATTAAACAAAAGGGAAAATTTGAGAACGTCGTCAGCTTCCATGGGTGTGCACAAGCGCTTTCATGACTCATCTCAGATCACACTTTTAGTGGAAATGGGGATGAAATAAAGATGTCTGAAGTCTCACAAGATGATAATTATTCTTGTGTACTCCAGGGCTTGTTTATGCTGGCTCAGACAGTCCATCAATCAAAGCCAAGAGTTTCAGTTTGTCACTGTTGTTCTGAGAGCTGGCAGATGATGAAAATAGTTTCTTTGTCTTTCTGATTACTTGTATGTCATGTTGTTGATGTTGTTTTTGGCTTAAAATCAGCTGGGGAGGAAGTATGACCTGAATYGGCTCAGGCAAACATTCTTTTACTTTGCCTAAGCCCTGCTGTTGCATCATAGAGATTTGGACTTGATTTTGACCCAGAACTGCAGCTCAGGAAGCACCTAAGCATGTTGAAATTCCATTGACTTCAAAGGCTGTGAAAGTGACCTGCTCAGATGGAAACCTCTGAAATTGTGTACAGATGGCCAAACCTACAGCAGAGATATCTCAGGGATGCTGTCAGTAATGCCAAGAGAGGCTGATGCAGCACACTGGGCAGGGGAGGATAAGGCATTATGTTATCTATGCAGATKCAGAGATAAACTTTGTAAGTGTTCCCTTTAGCAATCCCTCATTTTTGGCATCATCTTTCTGAACATAGAACACATGCTGCATTTAGAACTCCTAAGAGGAGTGAAGAAAGACACTATACCCATAAGTGAGTGAATYCTCTGGAGAATTGCTCTTCCTTGGGAAATTTTAAAAGAAGATTCTGTGGAATCAGTGATCAAATCATTTCCCCCATAATCCTCCTCTCATCTTGTGGTACCAAACCTCATTCTTGGTACCACACAGAGGCTTCCTCGCAGCTATCACACTTGGATGGATGTTTSCAAAGGAAAGCAAGGCCCATGGGAACGCTTTTCTTCATGCTGCAGCCAGGACACAGCCCTGGTACAAATCCAGTTGCTGGTCCCGTAACACATTCTTTGGTTCCCTAGTTTATGTGTGCTTTGAAAAGAACTTAAACTTTGAAAGCAGGATGCTGCATRTTTTAAGCCAACACTAGCTGTCCAAGTTTAATTGAACTCAAAAGTTTTTATACAAATATAGAACTTCTAAATATTCCTTTTCAAGTTTCACTTAACTCACGTAGCTTGATTTTGGGCATGACCTCACTAGCGCAGAATAAATTAATAATGAATTGCTAATACTATAAATACTCTGAAGAATAATATGGCTGTGAGCAGTTCGTAATCCAAGTTTTATGTTCTCTACTGAAGGGAACAAACTGTCCCTTTTCGTTCCAATAATCTTATGGAGATAAGACCAGTAGGATARTAGTTTGATTTTTCTCTTCAGCATAAATTACAAATTTAAATTGTTAATTGCCTTATCTGAAGACAYAAATGCCCAGAATTTTGAGAATTTTTTTTAATAACTTGAACTGAGATAATATGAGTAACATTTCCTTACTTATTTGTCCTTGTAAGGCTTATATTGAGAAACTTCCATAACTCTTTGCTTAGCTTAGAAGATATGCATTATAAACGGGCCTTTATAAACATTTAAACAGGGCRTGGTTGAGCCAAGTGCCTACAGCAGCTGTAGGAAGATTTACACTCATTCACAAGGTACTGCCTTTGAGCCACATTAATATAGATACCAACATGAGTGAAGCTCTAGCAAGTTACTCTCTACTTGTAACAAGTAGTTACTGCCACTATCAAAGATGTCTATGAAATTTGAAGGCCCTCTCCCCTTTCTGAGGCCAGTACATAGAAGCATTCTTTGTTCAAATGTTGTTATTTAGTTTGCAAGTACATGCCTATTATTCCAAACATTCTCCAGTCTTGATGCTTTCCTATCATATGTGGTGCTGAGTCCAATGAACTACTTAAAWAATTMTTTGTGATGTTCAATCTGCTTGATRGAAAACTCTACTTTAACAGTGATTAAAAATTTCTCARAATCTTGCAGTTCTTMATAATCCATATCAGTGCTCAGGAGTTATTTTTAARTATTTCTTACTTTTGCTTAGCATCCKCACACCACAATGACATTGTTTTAATGACACATTTTGCAAACAATGTGTTAACYGACCTAAAAATTGGCTGGTTAATCAGCAGACTCTTATGATTCATTTTAATGTTTTGGTAGAAAATACCGTCTTTGCAGCTTGCTTGAAAGAGTCTGATATTTTTTTAACCACTCATCCAAAGATTTCACCAGGTCTTTATAAGGTAAATACAGCAGTGTGATTCAGGCCAGACTGAGCTTTCAAGTCTGTTAATTCTGGTTTTGTTTCAGGATGTGTTGGAGTTTGGGATAACATCACCTGCTGGCGTCCTGCGAAGATTGGAGAGACTGTCACTGTCCCCTGTCCAAAAGTATTCAGCCTTTTTTCTGGAAAACCAGGTATTTTATTTTAAAGTGTATTTTTTGCTGGCCTCCCTCTGGTATTCTGTAACATAATGTGCTGAAAATGGTTTATTTGGGGTTTTTATTTTATTTTTAAAATTTAAATTCTTGACAGAGCTGTTCAGGATACACCATGAAAAGACCAAATTATCATCTTTGTGTTTTTTTKGGTGTTCCTTGAGCCAGATACTAAATATATTTTCAGATATAGTGACACTCACCAAAGCTGCAGTCATTGCTTGCTCTTTTTTGACCAATTTYGTTAATTACTAAGGCAGCTGAGCCTGGCTGACATCTCTAACTGCTGCCAGCAGGTCACRTGTAGGTTGTTCCTTCTGTGCCTCAGGAGGGGAGCTCTGCCTTGCCCCTTTTATGAGAATAAAAATGCCACAATAACAGACAATACCTAAAAATTACTTCAATTGCATTTTAAGGTAGTTATTGTGAAACCTTTTATTCTGCTTTTTAATGGAGCCGGAAAAGAGCCCATCAGTGTCTCAGACTGCTGAAACAATTAACTGGTTCAAGTCTACCATCTTCTGCCCCATCTCATCAATACATCATATTTTTTTGTGGCGTGTAAATGAGGGTTTGAAAATGATGCCCACAGAGCACTTCACAAATATGTCCAGGTGCACCAGGAAAAACTTATCCCCATTACTCAGGTGGGAAACTTTATCATGAAGAGCTCGTGAAAGATGCAAAATTTATCGCAGTTATTTAATGGTAATTTTTTGTTTTGATTGGGGGGGGGGGGGGTGTCTCTGCATGCAGAGAGCTTTAACTATATCACTTTTAATTTAAAGGCTAATTTGGCTTATGACCAAAATAACTTTAGACTCAAAATTGTTGATTAAGTCTTGCTACAGTATAAAATAGATAACTAAAACAATCTACAGATGAGCAAAGGTTTTAATTCCTGGAACTGGTAAGTCTTGATTAGTTTATCATGGATAGTCTAAACAGTTTATAAAGGGCAAAGAATGTGTAATCGTTACCAAATCTTGTGAAATCTATAAAAGTTTTCAAATTACTCAAATGAAGAAAATAAAGTGTTGTCATGAGACAAGACAAACTAATAAATATCAAAAATTCAAAATCTGAATTAAATCATGCTGCTTCTGTCTATTTGCCAGAAGCTAGAGCATGCACACTCTCTCTGGAGTTTATTTCACAACCTTTCATTATATTACAACAACATTTTAATTTTACTATAAAACAGCTGCGATAAATATTTAAGTCTGAAATCTTCAACAGTGCATTACAACTCTGCCTCACTTCACCATGGGGTCAGCAAGACTGAAAGGTTYTTCCTTTTTATAGTTTGCTATAATTTACCCAAATCTAGCTTTTTTTTTCATAGCTACCTGTTTAGTTTCTGCTTGTGGAACTGACAGGGTTGTTTTTTAGAGGTACCTGTTCAATAAAGAGTGTTTTTCAAATCTTGTCTTTCTGTAATTTCAGAAAAGGAAGACAACAAACATCTTGCATGGTTGATTCAATTAAGATCTAACTAAGCATCTTCGCAACTTTATAAGTTGATTATGCTCAGGAATATKTAATTTATTTAATTCATACACAGGATGTTACAAATTAACTTCATTCTTACAGCAACAAATGATAAAAATATTTTTAAGCAAGAAATTTGATGSTTTTTATTTAGCCAGATTTGTGAGATATGTTTTGGGTTTTTTTTTGTGTTTAAGAGTAATTAATATTCTACTACAGGATAATCTACCTTATTTTTATACAAACATTTCAAACCATAGGTAGGCTTTTAAACACCATCAACTCCTTAAACAATTTCTCAGTTTCAATTGTRAATTGTTGCCTTCTCAGTTGCCTTCTCCTCTTTAGAACCTTCGGATAGTTGGCTCTAAATTTCTTCTGTGGTGGTCTGTGTTGTAGTTTAAGCATACCACATTATTAATTCCATATTGAATACTAGTAACTTTTGATTAAAAGTATTTTTACTGTAAAAGCAATMATATTATCCCATAATATGTTTTCCCTGTATTGTACAAGCTTATGAGTCTCAAAAAATCCTTCTGTGAAGTTTTTATTCAAACATATGTGTGAAGTTGTTGGTTTTTAATCAGGTTGGCATCTGAAATATTTAATTGCATGATATATGGTGTAGAAATAAATACTGCCTTCCACAGAACATTGCCCAGCTGTCTTTAGGTTTGAAGGTATTGCAGTATTTGAAGTAGAAAATGCTCCAGCATCTTGAGTATATCGAGTCTTTTTCTTGCAAAACTGGCTTTGAYGCAATTTGTGGTTCTGTTAACACATTCCTCTGCTCTGCCTAGTCAGAGAATCTTGGTGTACTGTTAAAGTGAGGACTCTTCACAGTGTATAAATAGGTTACATTTTCTTTTAGAAATGTCATTTCTATGCTGATCGGCAAAAGTGGTCCCAATGTTTGAGGAGACTGTGGGTTTAGGTCAAGGCCTTTTTATTAGCTGGAAAGAATGGGTTGTTGGCTGGTGAACCATTTGTAGGATATTTACAACTTTCCACTGAAGACTTTATACAAAGAAGTATTTCCAGGAATTAATCAACAAAGTAAGAATCACTAAAGCTTTAGTTTGGAGTGYATATAAACAAGTTTGGTTGTTCTTGACCAACACTGATCTGTGACACATTTTTTTTAATGGGGAAAACCAGGCATCTTTAAGTCAGTTAAAGACCAATGGTAAACTCCAAACCAAAGCAGTATATTATTATAGATTTCATGTATCATGGATATACAAATTGCTTTAAGAAATGTGAGGGGAAATTGGCTATAAATTAACATTGGAAGAGTAARTTATCATAAATTTGAGGACTAAATTTTAGTCTGAAATCAGACTTTTCCATTTTTCCCTATTGAAGTAGTTTCATATTATATGAATATTCATTCATTTTAATTAGGTTAAGAAGTAGAATCATGGATTGCCCCCGTCTCATCTGTGTGACTTTGTCTCTGAAAAGAGTCAAATTCTCTCAGTTTCAAACAAACTTTCTGAAATTAATACTTGTTCAAAACTCCTTTCCAGCCTTACTTCCATTCCTTGGACTCCACTGTTTCAGTATTGGTTCAAGGATTGAAATTCAGCATGCATTTTTATTCTTCGTTCTTTAAACTGTAACATAATTCGGCCTTTAAAGTTCACTACCAAAACTACCAACATTTGTTGCAGCATTAAGTCATCACCTTTATGTGYAAGAACTTTTATAACCCTTCAGTAYATCACTTGGTATYGGCTTCTCAGAAAGCCTAAATAGGAGGTTAGAACAACTCTCCTTGAAATGGTTTTTTTTTTCAAATTACTTAATCTGCAAATAGGCCCTTTATAGAGTGGACTGGAAAACTCCCTTCTGAGTATTTTAAATAAAACAGCAGAACTGTTTAGCCTTTTGCAGATGGAACAGAAATTGCTGTTATACCAAAGGAGAAGTCCGCCTTCATGGTTTGGGTTTACTTTGGTTTTTCTGTACTGAAAAGGTGACTCCAAGAAAGAGTAAGAGCCAAAGTCACATGAATGAAGAGCACATGAAATGMAATGCTTGGGTTGAGTCCTAGGAAACACAGGAAAAAGAGTTAGGTTGTGACTAGCTAATGACAAAGTTAGGTTGTCTGGAGAGTCATTCATGAGGAGAGTTTTGACTCTTTCTGATTTAAACTCTCTAATTTTGCTTTACAGGAAATATTAGCAAAAATTGTACRAGTAATGGATGGTCGGATATTTTTCCTGACATCTTAAGCACTTGTGGATATAACGACTACGAAGATGATTATAAGGTAGGAAAAATRTTTTTTCTATTCATTTAGATGATGGTGTTCAGTACAGCTGTCAGACAGATTCTGCTTCTGTCTGATAAAATCCCATCGTACTCAGACTAAATGAAAACTAGRCTTAAAGAAAATTTGTAGTAATTTTTCATGACATTGGTTGCAACATGSTTGGACTGCAGTTGTCTAATGGGATAAAATCAGAAATGTAGAACTCAGTAACTGTTTGAAACTCAAGGCTATARACAGTTGGTAATGGCAGTAATGCATCTGTATATCTAATATTGCAGTGTTACTCAGCTGACATACCATATGTTTTGCATTRTGTTATTTCTAGAGTTTCAGTTATTTTAAAAGAATATTAAAAAAAAAAGTTGTCTCAAAACCTAATATTAATAATCTGTTAATAGTACATGCACCACTTGATTGATGGTCTGTGTTAAAGTTGTAAGTAAAATAGAACTGATTTAGGTCATTTGGGTTCTTGCAGAAYTATAATAAACTCAAAATTGTGTTAGCAGTTGGAAGTAGTTCAGAAAGCCATCAAGGTATCCTAAATAAACTGTGAATAGAAARCTGAATTTGTTCACTTTGCAGACACTATTTCTTTTCCTTTTTGTTGAGGGAAGGTTTTTACCATCACGCTTCGCATATTTTCCGTCTGCTTACTTGCTGAGGCTAACAGAGCAAGATTTTGTTTACAAGCATGAGCTCATAGTGTTAGTAAAACTCTTGTTTTAAGTCTTCTCATGAATAAAGCTACCCGGCTGTTTATGTTTTTTCCCTGGTTTTCAGTGTGTATGGAATAGCTGCAGCAGATCTGTTCTTTCTGGCTTGCAGAGATGTACTGGCATTCCAAGGCAGGCAGGTTTTGCCATTTTTTCTGTATTTAAAAGCCCAACCATTACTGTAGCTGAAAATACATAACAGAGAAAATTGAGACAATATATTGTCTTCCCAATTTTTCTGAGGGMAAATTGTAAAAATCTGTGTCACCTAACATCTTGGGAACACACACATATTACTGCTAAAACAGCCACTTTATAAACTGGCATTCAACCCAGGCATTGCCATGTGGAGTCAAAGTGGGTCAAAATGTAAAAAATTCAGATTAACAAAAGACGGTATTTCAAGTAATGAGAACAATTGGAAGATGAACTAGCATAATAGAAAAGCAATTCTGGTTTGACATATTAGTAATTTGAAGGAGGTGAATGAAATGCAAACTGACTATACTTGCGGGAATTAACCTAGAGAACTTGAAATAAGAAGTRGCAGCAGCATTTACAAAAGCCTTGGAAAAAAAAGCAAATAATAAAAGTGTGAGGTTGAAAATCAGAAGTGAGATGTGGAAAGCAGGTGCTGGAAAAATTATTCGCAAACACACAAAAGATATCATAGATGTAATAGAAATCATAGAGATAATAGAAAAAAATGCAAGTATCATGCAGCTGTAGATTTTAGGAGGCTTTGGAGATTCTGCACCAGCTACTTGTTGTTAACACAGAAGGTATTTTCTTAAATTCAGGTCTTAGTTCTCAGTGGTAGCACCTCAAACCAAAATCTTTACTCAGCATAAATCAGTACAGTTCTTTTTTAAAAAAATCTACTATTTCAACTATGAGAGCTAAAAGTGAAGTTCTAATATTTGGATACTGAGTATTCTGGGCATAAAAATGCCACATGCTTAATTTCAAGGCATAATRTGCTTTGCAGTATATGATATGAAGTATAAGATGTTGCTCTCAAAGTTACATTAACTAAGGAGATAATATTTTAGGGAGGGTGGCAAAATACTTTTCCATGGGTAAGTCCTAAGTTTTCTTTCRTATGTTTTACTTTGAGGACAATGTTAGAGGAGTAGGTGGAAACTCGTGTTAAGTTTGGTGACTGCATCCTCAATCTTCATGCCGAAGGAATTTCCATTCTAGATCCAACTAAATATTTGTTCATGTGGGGTTTTTTCTGTCTTTTAAGATACAGACTTTTAGCTTTAGTGCAAAGGAGACTTATTTCTATACATATTCTATGTATTATAYAYATATGCATATACAYAGGCAKKTATCTCTCTCCAGATATGCATTTATTTTGGGCAGTCTGAATATTCTACAGAAGGTTTAAATTATAAAAATCTGTGAGCAAATACTGAATGATTTATTAACAGGTATACCAAATTTGTATGCTTAAAAATACACTGAAATGAAGAAGTTTACTAAAGAATACCATAAATGTGTCACCTCTTATTTTTTTTCTGAAAGAACTTGCATGCAAGTACATAAAAGCACAGATCTAAATCTTTATTATRTATTTTCACACCTTTTCCTGTAAGTAAGCTGGTTACTGCTAAACTTCAAGATCAAGTTTTAGGTTCATTCTAGGTATTCAAGCAAGCATCTCGTTCTTCCTCTATGATATTACTGTGGAGCTTTTGGCAGCACAACAGGAAAATAGAGAGCTTGATTTGCCCATGCTAGAAATACACGTCAAGGTGTGTTAACCAAACTCAAGCYTCACTGCAACCTTTCCCTGGCGTATTTTGACATTTTCTATCTACAGAACAAGCTGGAGATATGTCCTAGCTGTTGTCAGAAGGTATTAAACTGTGTCAGCATTATTAATACACAGCAAGGTGTCTGGTGAATGTAAAGCACTGAAATGTGTCTATTTCAAATAGTAACTGAATCAGTTAATATAGCTTTGTCTAATCTTAGTGTGAATTGGCCCAAGATATATTAGGTCACACAAAAGCCCCAAAATTTGCAAGTTATAGGCTGTGTGGTTTGAATGTGTAGTGTCATACAAAGAGAAATTCATGGAGAAGAAGATCCTCAGGGCTGTTGAGTGTGGTGATGCTGTTGCAGCTGGTGCTTTTAGCAGAGCATCATCCCTGGAAGAACCATTCCCCCATTTGGTCAAGCTCCTGGAGCATTCCTTCCAGGTGTCACATCACCCTGGGTGTGCTACAGAGACATCATCACCCCACACAAGTGGTGTCGAGGCAGTGAGGGCAGGGCTGGCACAAACAGGGACTGGGCTGGAGCTGCCTCCAGAAAACAGAAGCATTTCTGCAGTCTGGGGAGTGGATCACTGCTCTGGAATAATGGATTGTTTGGGGTGAGTCTAAATTGAATCTTTGTCTCTCAACAAAATCTGACACAAGGCAGACATCTACCAGTCTTGTGCCTCTAAGTCATGCTGAATTTMTATATATTATACTGAATTTTTCATTACTTTTTTTTTCCCCCCCATGAGGTGTGATTAAGAGACCAGTATTCCTTAAAATAAATGCAAAATCTTCTTTTGACTTCAAGTGAGGACTAGGACTGAATATTAGCTGATATTCTTTTGTACAGCACAGAGGGAATTTGCTTTAATTTCAGAATATTCAATAAACCACTGAATACCAGTATGTCATGAGCTCTCACATTCACAGATACATCTTCTATTCACATTTACCCAGGAAAATGTGGAAGTTTGTGCATTTACAAAGTTGTCATCTCTCCCAGTATGGTTAGGGAACTTGAAATTAGAAGATGTTCTGATGGACATATTTAAAATTAATGATGCCATTTTTACTAAGAGATATTTATGGCAATGCTGATCTCATCTTTTTCTGGGACGGTCTTTAGGCTCAGGGAGAACTGAAGGAGAAATGTCAGAAAAAGGACATCATTATTTGTGTAAATATTAAATATCATGAGGAATAACAATTTTATTATGTGTCTTTTCAGTAAATTCTATTCTTCTCTACATATATTATTTGGAAATGTGTAGAAGTATCCTGTAAGAGAAAATTGAATTGTCCATAGCATGTAAAAAATTTCTTTATCTCAGTTTATTCTCTTATAAGTAAGTACTACAATATTTTAGAAATCATACAGCCTTGTCCAAGTTAATTTTGTAGAAGGAAAGAACTGGGGTTTCTTCTTCCATTTCTATTTACATTTGCTCATTTCAGTGTTTCCAAGGCACTGAACTCATTTGCTAGGCCCAGTTCCTATTTTAYGTTGTACAGTTTAAGATTTTCTGATATGTTCTTCGAGTTTGAATATTAAAATATTATGAAATATTCAAATATTGACACATGGATCATGAAAATTTAAGATCACAAATTCTAATATAGTTGCAAGTAATTGTATCTGTGAATTGTAAACTCTTTTACAGCCAGTATTACAGGAATACATTAGCCCACAGAATAAACAAAATGAAGATTGTAATGCTCCTATATTCCTTAGCAATGACAAATTATATTTCTGGTTAAATTACTAAAGAGGTGAGAGCTTTTCTTTTGCATTAAGGGTGATTTCTGGTCAACAGCCAAACTCGTCTGGGCAAAGAATCGAGCCCTAAACTTTCTCAAGGATTTTGTCCTTCAGCACTGAGGAACCCTCTCACCCCTAGAGGTCCTTCCAGACCAAGGCTGAGGTTGAAAGATCCACAGGATGACTCAGCTTTGCCCAGGAAGCTCTCTGCTCTTCTGCACTGTTTTGCAAATAAACAGAAGACTTCTGTCTCCTGAACTTAGTAAAAATAACACAAAACTAAATTTAAAGGAAACATTCGCAGAAACAGGTGTCTTTTCTAAGAAAACAAAACACAAGTGTGCCTAGATTTTACAAAAAACTGTATTGAAGGTAACACAAATTTTGCAAACTTGCACTAATCCTATGTAATTTTATAGGTGTAGGGGTTTATTCTCTTTTCAAACCTATTAACATTAGGTAGACACAAAAGAGGAAACATTTTAGGGTTAGATCTTCAAAGAGCATTTATACTTTTTGTAACCATTTCCATTATTTCCTTCTGTGCCTAACCACCTATTGACTTTATTTCAGTGGTTGTAATTTTAACATTTTCTTCAGAACTTTAAAAATAAATGGTTGGATTTCAGTTTTGGAATTAATATTGCTCAAATAATTCTATGAATATTTTGCAGAGGCCAGCTGTTCTTACTATGTTCTTACTGTGTTGCAAAATACAGTGATTTTGTTAGACTTGCAGGAAAGTTCATGTCATTTTAATTTCATAATGGCATTGCAATTCCATGTGTATGACTTGAATCAGTTTATTCTTTGAAAACAGCTATGAAATCTAAATAGGTTGTGATATTTCTTCTACGTTAAAATATTTAAAAAATATAATTTAGGTTGAAATTCTCTTTTGGTCAATCCATGCTTTCATTGCAGTAATTTTTTTCCTGCCAATCTTGCACATTTATATTTTAGGGTTACAGGTTAAAACTAAAAGTTAGTTGAGATCTCGGTAATTATGGTTCACACAGAGTAGTAAGAAAGAAAGAAGATATGCCTATCTTGCATAAAAACATCAGTGTTTTATTCTATCAGATATGGCATTCCTTTGCCTGTTTCTTTTGTAGCAATAAAATACAAAGAGTTTTTTTCTAAAGGGTACTTAGGTGAAAAGAGTTTTTTTCTAAAGGGTACTTAGGTGAAACACAAATGAGTGACAAATATTTAATAGCTGTGACTAAGTCAATATTAGTCTAACAAATTTCCTAGTTTTCAATTGCCACAGAACAATGTGGAATTTAATTCTCTGTCTTTATGGAGTTTGTTTGTATATTTAATCGACATATAATTTGAGAACACCATTTTCTTACTCTTTTTGTTGAGTCACTAGGAGTTATAGAAGTCTTACAGGCAAATTAAGACACATCTGTTTTATGTTCATACAGGAAATTTAAGGAGCAGTATGATTGCATCATCTTTGCTGCTGTTTCTGATAAAGTGCTTCATATTAATCATCTAAACCATTCTAATCACCATTCTTTTAAAAAATCAAAACACATGAATTTGGATAATTTAAATTTTTGATGTACTGGATTACAATGGTGTACTTTACTACCATTTCAAATGTAGAAYACAGGATAATCAAAAATCTGTATCATATGATAAAATAATTTCAACTGTGTCATTATTTCTTATTTYCTTGTSCTTAGCTTGAACACAATGGCCATGGTCAGTATTAAGATAATGTCCAAGCACTCTTGGCTGATAAATTTCAATCCTGACACACTTCCATGCAGCTACTCCACATTCATCCATTTGGTGAAGGAATGGCCAGCAGAGAGACTCAGTCCYGCTGATACCGACAGCTGTTTGCAGGGCTGAAAGTACACAGGGTTCTTGTTTTGATTTTAGTCAGACTATTTGTTGTAGGGGTCATGTGTGTGTACAGAATGCCAGAAACATTATATTAAACAGTGTGGGTTTTTCTGGCAGAAGACAACCTCTGCTGCTCTCCCTGGCGGGGCGAAGTGACGGAGTCACTTCTTGAGCAGCAGCCTGACAGTTTCTGTCAAGCTCAGAGCCCGTGGCCAGAGGCTGAAATCAAGGCACTGCTACAGCAGTGGGGCTCAAAAACTCATGCTTTGTTACTAAGTTCATGCAGGGTTTCCACYTTTTTTTGCCTTCATTTAAGAATTCTGAAATCAGATAGGTCCAGTTTCAAAAGTTGCAGACAATGGAGCTTTCCTGAAATCAAATCTGGGTGGAATTTTCAAAATGGTGTGGAATGATGAAAAATTAAACAAGTCCCACYTTCTTGTTGGGCATGTTTCAATCATTCCAATGCAGTTTGAGCAGCTACTTTCTTTAGGCCAGAGTGCAGAACACAATCTTATTCTATAATCCAATGGCTGAAATATATAGCAAGCATAACAGTTCCTATGAATGCACTTAAGATCCATAGCAGTTGTTTACCATATTTTTCCACTTAAACCATATCTACAATATGTGTGCAGTTGCAAGATTATTCATTTCACATTTCATTTTATTTTTTCCTTATCTGTTTAAAATCTGCAAAGTGAAAGTTCAGCTAATTTCAACATGAATTGGAATTACTAAAATAACCTCCTTACTTGGCCTTTTGAATGCTTTAAAAATAAATACACTTAGTGAGTTGRGTTTCCTTTTGCTGCATTAGTTTACTGAAGTGTGTTGCTTCCTTGCTACTTTTTAGAAACATCATTGGGGAAGGTGATAACCATGTGCACTAAATATTGAAATTCTGTCCGTTATATGTAGCACATTCTACATTGGTGATAAAACCTTTGATTTCATAATGTAAAAAAAAACTTCACCATTTTAATATTTTATCTAGCTTGGGTGGAAACGCATGTCAGTCTAATGGTTTTGTCGTAGACATAAATGCAATTTAATTTTGAAAATATTTAGCCCTATTTTTCTTGATTTTGTTACTCAGAATAGGATTAACATAGTATGTAGCTGGTAAGTTTACGGATAACTTCATTTCAGCCTGATTTTCCTCTGTTGAAAATTTCCTTTCCAACTTTTAGCCAGTAACTAAAGGAAGAGTTGTTTGGGTCACAATTTAATGAAGTATTTGAACAAATAGAGTTGGAAATTAATGAGACGAACTTGTCTTTAAAATTAAATGCATGTATAGCTGCTTTATAAAGTACTCTAGAGCAGAAGGACAGAGTGAAATTATCTCTTTTAGAGATAATCCCTTCTTTCAAACTGACTTGCTTTTCCCAATTTGGTTGCGTTCACGAAAGTTGATGAATGATACTTTATTTGACCTCATTGACATGGTATAATCAACTGGAATGGTACAAACTTGTATTACTTTTGAGTTCCTGAGGCTGAATTTCTACTGAAGTCAATTGTCTTGAGATATTGCATTGCAAAATGTGTTGGAACAGAGATATAACATTCTCATCATGTACTGCAGAGCAAAGAGCGAAAATAATGCTGTGGCTATTTAATGGGCAGTTATATCATTTCACAGACAATTTTACATATCAGTAAGYAGTATATATATTTTTCTCTGCAGGTCAACTTCTATGTGAGGGTGAAAGCAATTTATACCCTTGGACACAGCGTGTCACTGATTGCTCTTACAACAGGAAGTATAATTCTTTGTCTTTTCAGGTATGTGTTTTTAGTGAGTATATATTGATAAGGGAGCTTTAACTGTTGTGTGATTGCTCAGATATTTAGAAAATGCCTTGCACTTTACACTTTTTGCAGTTAAACAGCCGACAGTAATGTAATGCTGAGTTGATTTGGGCTGATCATATCAACAATTTTCAAAGCATTTTATAAATTCACAGACATTACAGCCCATGTAAGAAAGATGTTGATTTAGGAATTATCAGATAAAGCATTTTCTATTTAGTTATTAAAATCAACACCTTGAATTGCTCTGGAGAATTAGTGGGATGCTGGTCTCACTACTGGACAAGTAGGTAGCCGTACTTTGCAGAAGTTTCTGAGTGATCTCCAGGGGTACTGTAATCAAAGTCAATCATTAATTTGTCCAAGTGGGGTTGTAAATCACAAAATCACTGAATCATCAAGGTTGGAAGAGACCTTCAAGATCATCTAGTCCAGCCATCAACCCAGCACTGCCATAATCACCCCTAAACCATATCCCCAGTGCAGCATCCAAAGATCTCTTGAACGCTTTCAAAGACAGTGATTCCACCACCTCTCTGGGCAACCCATTCCAATGCTTGACCACTCTTGCAGTGATAATTTTTTATCTGATATCTAACCTGAGTCTCCCCTGGTACAATCAAAGGCCATTCCCTCTCACCCCTTTACTTGATAATGGCAGAAGGGACCGACCCCCATCTTGCTACACCCTCCTTCCAGGTGGTTGTAGAGAGGATGAGGTCTCCCCTGAGCCTCCTCCAGACAAAAGAACCCCAGTTCCCTCAGCTCTGCATAACACAGGTTTTCCAGACCCTTCACCAGCTTTGTTGTCCTTCTCTGGACACCCTCCAGCACCTCAATGCCCTTATTGGAAAGAGGAACCCAGAACTGAACACGGTGCTCAAGGTGCAGCTTCAACCAGTTCCAAGTACAGTGATAAAGGTATGGGTGATTGTGCTGGGTCTGCAATATTTTTGCTAGGCAGTGTTAAGAAAGGCAGTATCACCTGCTGCTTTTGCCTAATTTCTGAGAGTTTTCTGAGATTGAAGGCCATCTTAAACTGGTAAAAGAATTGGCAGTATGTTGTTATCAGTATTGCAGTTTTTCTCAGTCTCTTCACCTTCACACCTTTAAGTATCAGTTCTACCCAACAGAACTGYCTTTATATTCTCCATTATGAATTTCAGCTTTTCTGCTCCACTTAGCAGCAAGAAAGGAAAAAAAAAATGCATCTCACAGTTTTGGTAGAAAGGAAATACAAATAATATGTAGAGAAGGGAATGTTTGTCAGAGCCTCATTCCTTCTCATGAACTAATCCTGGAAATAGGTGGCGGCTTCTATAAGCATTTCAATCTGCCTTCAAATTTTCTCAATATTTAAATATTCAGAGACTGTTCAGAGTAGATATGTAACCCATAATTATATTGGAATACCTTTCAAGAAAATGAATTGAGTCAATCATGATTATATTCATTTTCTTCTACCAGCAAATGTTCCATGCAGAACATAATGCAGATTATTGCATTTTCAAAACTGCTAAAACCTAAAAACACATTTGATACAGAGAATTACAGACATCTGAATGTCATTCATCACCACWAGTCAGGTGTGACAAACAGATCAAGCATTTAAGAGGTGTACTCAAAACCTTCAATTTAAATATCCAAATTGAGAACTCCCGGATCTTCCGGTTCAGTCAGTGAAAACACACAGATTTTTTCAGGAGGGAACATAGGTTCTTCTAATCCCCCCTTCAGTAAGTGTCTTTCTCTGTTTTCTACAGGGAGCATTGGGGCCTCCCACCATAGTGAGTTCAGTTAGGAATTAATTTCTTACCCAATAACTCCAAAATACTGGTTTGACAGCCTTGTATATATCTAACATATATTATTTCAGCTACTGAATGGCTGAAATAATTCATGACTCAACTACATTAGTTATTCAAGAAAAATATTTTTCCCCTATTTGCAGCTTGCATGTATCTCTGAATTCCCCAGGAAGGTGATGCAGTCCAAAATAATAATGGCGTTTCAGCAAAGGATGTGCATGGCCAGAGCAATCATTGAATTTTTGACAACTGTTTCAATTCAGCCTGGTATTATGTCCTTTGCCAAACTAGGGGCTAGCAAGGTGTATCTGTTCTTTATTTCCTGCACTCACTATAACTAGTCTTGCTTCAGTAATTTCAGAATGGATTGTAGTGTTTGATAAAAATCCCAACTGGAAGAACTCTTGGAAGTTGCCACTGCACACTGCCCTTACATCCCATTGCATCTTTATTATTTCACTGCTCATACTTGCTAAAATGCCTCAACTTCTGGCCTTTTTCCAGGTGCAGTTCAAGGTGCTTGCTGTGAGCACAAAAACCTTTTAGCAGTTTGCTTTCTGGGGAATTTCTATAAAAAGAATCTTTAAAATATGAAAATCTGGAAGGGAATTTATTTTAAGTGAGAAGCCCTCAATTTACAGCTTGCTTCCCCTGAGTACTCATTCACTCACTTGGAMTATTTCAAATGTCATTTGTTTGTAAGGCTTTCACATGGCTGCCAGACTCAAAAAGAGAAGCTTTGCATTCATCGGACAAAAAAGATAGGCAATCAAATGTTTTATGTATTTTTTAATTGCTCCTGCATATGCTCACATCATAGGATGAAAAGCCATTATGTAGCAAAATACTGGAGTTAAATAAAAGAATGTAGCCAGAAAATAATAGGTGAGAGAACATCTGAAATATATCCAGGATAATCAAATTTTTATTTGCAAGAAAAATGCTGGAATGAGTGCACGGACATATAATAATCTACATTTATTGTCAGTTTATGTTAAAATGTGGGACAAATACCGCTGGGATCTTTTAGTCTGTGATACTGAACAGAAGTAGGAGATGAAAGAAAACAGCATGGCAGCACTGACAAAATGACAGAAWATGAAAGGGTAGGCTCTTACTCGAAGTTCATATTGCTAAAGAATGTCCACAGAATTGTAAAAGTCTGTTCAACAGTTTCTGCATCATAATCTAAAATGCCTGTTTTTAAATCTCTTCTTAGAAAACTTCATTGTACTCGGAACTACATCCATCTGAACCTGTTCCTCTCTTTCATTCTAAGAGCAATCTCTGTTTTAGTCAAGGATGATATTCTCTATTCCAGCTCCAACACTGCTCACTGTCCAGAGGACCAAACCTCRTGGGTAATAAACCTCACTTGCTACCTGGTGTAACACTATTTTGTCACAAAATTTTTCTCCTTGATCCTTTCAAATATTTATGAGTACCAAGATTTCAATTTAGACAATTCTACAGAGAATATAATGACTAGGAGAATGGTCTGTTAGGAGCAGCCAGAGAAAGAAGCTTGCACCTTCAGCCAGAGACGTTAACATTATTTGCATGTCCATGAAGGACAGCTTGCCATCAGCCAAGACAAATCATAGCCAGATATGGCTCAGAATAAATATGGCCAATGCATTAATCAGCTGGGAGGGTTGAAGGCAAACTGGAGTGCCATCAGCTGGGAGTGATTGAAGGCAGCTGCTCTGGAAGTGCTGCAGCAGCTTTATCGGGGTCCAGGAATTGGACAGGTATCAGTGGAGGGAGGGAAATTACTCAGGAAATTAAATATTTGCAGGGGTTGTCTTCATTAACTCCTCTGKGCTTCTGGGCTATGACAGAAGTGTTATCATCTGCATTCTTGGCAAGCTAATATGTTTACTGCATTTTCATGCACAGAGTTAAAAAAAAAAAAACAAACTCAAGTCTTGCTGTAAAAAGACTGATTTCTGTATGATATTCCTCATTCTCTGCCCCTGTTGTTTCAGTCAAAAATCCATTCTAATTTTAATTAACTACAGTTTAAGCTTGTGAGGAAAAAAAATGGAAGAAGATATTTTTGTCTTGATGAAGCCAAACTGTCCCAAAACCCAAAGTTCTTAGCAGCTGTATATAGGAATTCATAATCTGGGATATTTCTAATGGAGAAAAACAGGAACTGAGTTAGTAGAYAGACTTCCAGGGTAATTAGAAGTTCTTAGATCCATGAAAAACTATTCAGCAGATTCTCAAAATACTACTTAATTTCTGCAATTCCATTTATTCGCCAGTTATTCTTGGCTGCAAAGCCTTATACTTTCCTATTTCAATATGTCCAATTTTCTGAACTGCCGGGTAAGTTCTGTTGCATTACATGTGGGATGATCTGACACCAGCCTGGCAAGGCTGTTCTGTCTTGCACTGGCTTGGTGCTGCCTTTTAGACATCACAGCATGCTGGGTTTGGCCCTTTTGTCAAGTGTGTGTGATGTTCCACAGTTCTGCTGCACTCACAGAGCTCTGAAACACACAATTGATAAGGCACTGGAAGTATATCCTGGGTCTGGATTACACAGAACATTAATTTTGGCTATCTTTACTGATATCTTCACTGCTCAGCATCTGCAAATACAGCTGATACAGGATTACCTGCAGGAGGAAGGGAAAATACTTTTATTCAACATTCTGGTGTATAAATTGAGAATGTAATATAAGGGAGTATAAGGGAATTTATAAGGGAATTTTTAAAGGATTACAAAATTTTCATTGCTAATCTGATTGTAAGGAGTCATAGGCATAAAAGCAAATTTCAAATTGCTTGCAAATTTCAACATTTCAGATATTTTGAAATGCTTAGTTTTTATCCACCCTACATTTTCTGGCCCATTACAGATCTGCAATGAATATCCCTTCAGAGGATAGTCCAGAGGTAAGATCAGTCTTACCAGAGTTATCTAGCTTTCAAACCTTGGCTGTAGGCAGCTGAAATCAAGTGAAATGAATTCAGGCCTTTGGACTTTGCTCTCTGTATGGGCACATACACAGGTCTGAATACAGACATGTTCATTACTGGAGATGCATTGAGGTATCTGAGACATCAGAGGGGGCTGATGGATACAAAGATCCTTAAGGGGGTTTGTGCCCTTCTGGTTTAGCAGCTCACTTCTTAAGAGGCATCTATGWTTGGAGAGAGGAATCAATTGCTAAAAATTAGTAAGTTACCTGCTTAGGTTTCTGGTGTACTTGCAATTTTTACAGAAAAATTGAAGTATGAAGGGTATTTAAAAGAGAGAAGTGAGTAGAGCTGGCAGAAAATAGAGATTTTATTTGGTCCAGTTTGTTTAGTCTGTTGCATTCACYGTATCGTCACATTTCTCAGCACATTTTCAGTCCATATGAACATTTTCATATTCAATTCTCACATCCCAGATTCCTGCTGGGAAGTACCAAAGTAGCAGCAGCCAGCACTGTGGAACATCAGCAGCACAGACATCTGAAAATTAATTCTGAGAGCAGCACGCAGACTAAAAGTATAATTTTTTGATACATATATRTGTGTTCTGGTAACTAAGAAACACTAAAACCTTTTATAAAGGGAAAACATAGTTTTTAAAAGTCCAGTCAACCTTTTCTTCTAAGTCTACTTAGTTATCATGTAAAGTTATATTTTTCATTGAGTTTCACAATTAGCCTTTAAAAATTCATAAAGCAGTTTCTTAGTTAACTTTTACTGTGTTAGGGAGCCTGATGAGATTTTAATATATTTATTAGGCTCATAGTTGATGATCATTTAATCTTATGGCCATTCATTGACAAAATGCTGCAGATATGTGCTTTTATTGATAACCACAGTATTTTTCAATATTTATGCTATGAAGTTCTCAAAATTTCTGAGTGAATTTGCAATGAGAGCCATATAAATAATTTTTAATAACTCATTGTCTTTTAACATGTACAGTAACACTTACAATGCCTCAATCTGCTTGATAGAAGATAATTTCTACTGAACCTGGTTTACTGATATTACAAGGATCTATACTGATATTACAAGATCTATAGGCTGTAGCAATAAAAATGATATGGCATCTTTTCTGCAACAAATCTGATCCCTCTTCTGATATTTCAGGTGGGCTGCAAGGCAATTTTGGTGTTTTTTCAGTACGGAGTTATGGCAAACTTTTACTGGCTCTTGGTTGAAGGGCTTTAYCTCCACATCCTCCTTGTGCTCATATTCTCCCCCAACAGACACTTCACCATCTACCTGCTGATAGGATGGGGTAAGAACTTACACATATTCTAGAAATGTTTGTTTTTCTGTATGTGTGTTTTTGCCAGGCTCAATATTCYAAACCAAGGTAGTTGAGCCCTCTCTGTTGGTGACTCCTCAGACTCACAATTTCCTCAGTTCAGTTCCAGCACAGGTTACAACCTCTGCAAAACATGTCATTCGGGTGTCCTAATTTGTGAGAAAAATTAAAGTTTAGCTGCACAGCCATGAGCTGTACTATGCTRTTTATCCTTGTGAGAAGCCCAGTAATATTGTCCATCTGGTCTTAAATACATTTGCTCCTTTCATTTACAGAAAGTGAGATGATATTTATGTGGAACACTTTAAAACTTCCAGTAATAGGTGCTCATAAAACATTTAGGCGTTGCTGGGAAATGGGAATAAACCAGTGTGTGGACAAGGTTCCTTATGAAATGATTTATACTTCAATTTCACACTGCAGTCCTTGGAGGTGCATTGGGAATGCGTGACTTGTATCTATTTCCCTGTAAGTCACTCTGACACCTTGCAAGAAACTAATAAAGGCATTTTTCTGTGTGTATTAGTAATTATGACTGCATTCTTATAAGAAATAAACCCACTTCCCTGCAGCTTTTGTTTGTAATACATTGCTGTAGCTCTCACCATGTAGCTGTCTCCATTCAATGGACTGTTTACTATATACTCTGTATTTGGAGAATAAYTGATTGCTAGCAGGCTGAACATTTATTTTGTGGACTTGTGTTTTTGTGATCATTGTCTAAACCTCTTTGGCATTTTCCAGGAATTCCTACAATATTCATTATTACGTGGACCGTGACAAGGATCATTTTAGAGGACACCGGGTGAGTGTGTGTGGGAGGGAAACCTTAAAGCCCTCAGTCCTTGCCTTGGGTGTGGTGTTGCTCACACAAAGGTGGTTTGCTGCTCTGGAGGGGACAGAACTGAAATTCCAGAGATGGCAATAAAGGGACAGGTGTTTGGGAACTCCTCATCTGTGGCTTGTGCTTGGTGTTTGTTTGAAAAACTGAAAGGGCATGAGACAGCAGAGACAGGTTAGGGCAAATCTTGCCCCCTGGGATTTACATCTAAAGCTGTCTGCTTGGGAAGTCAAGGTAATGATTAAAAAAGCAATGGGGGTCCTTGGGTCCACTACAATATGTGCAGCAAGGCACTGGRCATTCTAATTTGCTCACTAGCAACTCAGAAGATTGAAGTCTGGATAACTTTGGGTTTATCTAAACTGCATTTCCCAAAAGTGAAGTGAAGCAATGTAAAATATGTAAGTTGCACGTAGCCAAGTGAAGCTAAAGCTGACTGGAGCCTGGCTCTCGGAATGGGAAGGGAAACTGAGATAAAAATTTTTTTGGAAGATCAGACTTGCTCCTGCTGCTCCTAGGGAACGGGAGAATGTTCCTACCTAGTRGGACAAATAGTTTTCACAGGCCTGTTTTGTTCTACTATTATTTTTCGGTTCATTCTGTAACTAAACTGAAAAACCATGTCCTACATAATTTCAAGGCTTTCYTTGCAAGACCTCTAGCATGCAAACCAAAGGCAAATTTCTTTTTCCWTTGTCATTATGATTACAGAGGAGCTCTGAGGGGTAATTAATCTTTAATCTGCCTAACMTTTCAGAGCACTTAGAGTATTTGGATCAAAATGCTGAGCTCAGGGTGAAAATTAAATATTCAGTTTTTCAGACAAAGCTTCAGGTTCAGTCTCACATTTTTGTAAACAAGTTCCAGACATCTGTAACCTAAATATCCCACAAGAAATTATGTAATTTCTCGTTATATCTGTCTGCTGCTTTAGATCTTCCTGCTACCTAGAKGTCAGCGTTAAGTGCATATTGCAGATGTGAAACTAAGTTTGGGTTCCCCATGGGCCAACATCCTCCATGATGCCTGATGGTACAGCCCAGTGTGATTGATGTTTTAGCTGATTTCATAGAATTATAGAGTAGTTTGGGTTGGGTGGGACTTTCAAGATGAATTGGTGAAACCTTCCTTGCCATGGGCAGTGGTGTCACGCAACAGACCTGGTTACTCAGAGCCCCTTCCCAGCCTGGCCTTGGACACTTCCAGGGATGGGGCATCCACAGCTTCTCTGTGCACCCTTGGAGGAATGCACCGGTGAGGCCACACCTCAAGATCTGTGTCCAGCTCTGGGCCACTCACTACTGAGGTGCTGGAGAATGTCCAGAGAAAGGGAACGGAGCTGGGGAAGGGTCTGGAGCACAAATCTGATGAGGAACAGCTGAAGGAGCTGGGGTGGTTTAATCTGGAGAAAAGGARGCTCAGGGCAGACCTTATCACTCCCAACAATTCTCTGAAAGGAGATGTAGCCAGGTGGGRGTTGGTCTCTTCTCCCAGGCAGCCAGCGAAAGGACAAGAGRAAACGGCCTCAAGATGTATCAGGGGAGGTTCAGTTTGGACACCAGGAAGAATTTTTTCACTGAAGGGGTTGTAAAGCATTGGAATGGGCTGTCCTCAGGGGTGGTGGAGTCACCTTTCCTGGAGGTCTTCAGGAAATGACTGAGTGTGGCACTCAGTGCCATTGTCTGACTGATAAGATGGTGTTTGGCCAAAGGTTGGACTCGMTTATCCCAGAGGTCTTGTCCAACCTAAATGATTCTGCGACTTTATGAGTAAAGAATTTCCTCCTGACATCTAAATCTCTCCTCTTTTATTTTAAAATCATTCTCCCTTGTCCTATCACTACATGCACTGGCAAAATACCATTTTTTTTTTCTATAAGTTCCCTTTAAGTGCTGAAAGGTCACAGTGAGTTCTCCCYGAAGCCTTGTCTTCTTGAGGCTGAACAAACCTGACTCTTTCATCCTGTCATTGTAGGAGAGGTACTTCAGCCCTCTGATCACCTTTGGAGGCCCCTCTGGACTGTTCTAAAAGTTCCACTTAATTTTGTTATGCTGGGGACTTCACACCTGGATGCAGTTGTCCCGGTGGGGAAATTTGACTATGCATATTAAAACAAAGGAAATAAAATTAATGGCAGGAAATGGTTGAATGCCAAATTCTAAGCTAGAACAGGCATGATTTTTGTGTGCTTTGACTTGTTTACAAGAAATACTTCTCATAGGTCTTGCTTGCCAGATGATATCAATGTCAACATAATTTTCCCTCTTTTTTTTTTTTAATAGTTGCTGGGATACAAATGAGCATGGTGGTCCCTGGTGGGTTATACGAATACCAATTTTAATTTCTATTATAGTAAGTAAACTTTGAAGCATTATAGAATTGAAGAATTCTTTGAAGAATTATAGATCTGTTCAGCATTGTGCAGTGCATGTAGCCATTATTATTTAGGGCTAGTTACAGATAGGCAAGATTTCTGTTTTAATGAAAAGAAATTGTGCTGCAGGAGATGTGTTAAACAGATGCCAAGGCCATTAAAATTTSTTGCCTTCAAAATTTATCTGCCACCTATTAAATGAGCAGTTGCTTTTATTTGTGTGTTGTTCTTTCTTAAACATCTCTTTATGAGCCTAGAGGAAGCAAAAACCTAATTATACTTTTCAATGAATTGCAGATTTGATTGTGTGTGTAAATAGTTCTGCTGTTGAGAATCTGGTAKTTGTCATGAAAAAGTCATATATATATATATACATTGTTGTGTATTCTTTCTTTAATTGGTAGCCTACTGAAATACATATTGATCATGAAATATTTGCAAAATTTGGGGATGTTTCACTGGGCTTTTCCTGTGTGGAACTCATTAGAAATACTGGAGTAGTGTAATTATATTCCTGTTCACTATAAYGATTGTGCAATTAACCTTGGGCATAATATACTATGGCTATATGTCCATTGCTGAAAACAGAGTACAAATTAATGTATTTTAGATACACTTGCTCAATTTTTAAAATTGCAGGCAGAAAAACTAGGGCATAATAGATTACACAAGATTTCAGGAGTTTGCCTTACACTCGGGCTTGCCTTTCAATCTGTGCCTGCTGAAAACCATTTTGGGAGAAATTCCTATCATTGCCATCACAGTGAAGATTGAAGAGAAGGAAGAGCAGGCTCTATGTGTGAAATGACATAAGGTAAGGCCTCAAAGGTGTTTTATGTTATGAAGRAAGGACCACACAACAGAACCACAATATGAAGGGAATAGTTGCATCTCAAAGGAGCTGGAGAATGTGAAACAATCCAYAGGGAAGAAAATATGCTGGAAGATAAAAGCAAAAGAAACCACCTGGTGCTTACAGGAAGACAAAAATCTGTTCTCTGGATCCTCAGTTTGAGCAGCTGTTTGATAACCAGCTGAAACTTCATGTGCTGCGGGTCAATGCTCCTCCAAAGCACTCCTAGACCTGGAAGCTATCCCAGGCCACACTGGCAGACCTGAATTTTAGGTCAGTCTTTGTGAAGACTGGGAAAAGAGTTGTGATTTAAGCAAATGGAGTRCTGGTCATTCAGCAAAGTCTGATCTATCCAACAGTATCATGAGAACAAGTTCTGGTACCATTTTGCACAGTGGGAATGGCTTCAGGAAATTCAGAGTGTGAGAAACCCTCCCTGGCATTTCCTCCTGAGAATTCTGGCTTGAGAAAAGTAATTTGACAAACTCTCACCCATCATACTGAACACTCTTCAGAGTCACTCAGTTGGATGTGACTGTTCCAAATTAATGTTCTGTTACCCATATTCTCCCCTTGTCCACTAACACTGACTCCAGTGCATACAGCCAGTTAATAAGTTAATATCGCTTGGTGTGTGCACTCTGCTGAGTTAAGTCTGTGGGTAAAATCTGCAACAACAGGCTTTTGTCTGTTATCTTTATARGTAAGCCTCTAAGTAATCATCTGCCTGGAAAAATGTATGTTAARTTCAGTAAAATCCTATATTTTCTAGCATTTATTTCTTATTCTTTCTTTAAAAGATATTAATTTTCCTAAATTTTTATTTGATCCCTGTCAGTTCCCTTCATGTGTCATTCCAAACAAAATGTTAAATACATAGGGACGTGCATTTGCTATGATTGTGGTTCATTTATTAGCATGTCAAATTCTGTTGGATATATTAAAGACACAGAAATTAATTGAACTTGAGAAGCTTGAAGATAGTTTTGGGGATGGRAGAAGAAGAGTTCCACCAATACATCAAGACAGAGATTTATAGCAGAGACAGGCACTGCCTGGTTAGGTACCCCACTGCCAGATTTTGGGCTTTGGGATGGGGTTAGTTTAAAACAATAAAATTCATATTTTCACAGTGATAGAAATTTTTCTCTAGATTAATTTATTCTAAGACATATGCATTCGATGCAGCTGTTTATGTAGCTGTAGTTACTGTTTTTAGCACACATTTTTGTTGTGAAGGTGTGGAATCCAAGTGTTACTTTACTTCAGTATGGACGTGCTATATTTATAAATATTATAAATATATATAATTATATATTAATACAATAATTATTATATATATATATATATATATTCAGTATGGGCATGCAGTTTTCTAGACCATGCCAAACAATCCAGCACCAGAAGGGATGGTGATGAGAAGAGGCCAAAAGTCAAGGTTGAAGAAATAATGGGAGAGAGACTTAGGATATACTGAGTTTTGCACTTCAGTTTTCTAGGCTGACCAGGTTCTGATCATAACGACTTTTTATGCAGGTGCCTTTCTGTAAAGTAAAACATGAAATAARATACAAAATCAAATAATACTWCTGTTCTGTCCTAGARGGCTGTCATGAGAATTASRCTGCAGGGATTTATCTGGACTCTRGATGATCTCCAGGGGTCCCTTCCAACCCTAAATATTCKKTGRTTCMTTCATTCATAATGTCAGCATCAATATCCAAGGCAGTCAGATACTTRTGAGAGTCCCTTTTTGTGTTTGATTGGAGTAGACAGATCAGCTGTGCAGCAACCTTCTCTAGCCCTAATTCAGACAGAAAATACTGGAAATCAAGATGAGGAGCAAGGGAGGGTCAAAACTGCCTCTGGGCTTCTGGTTGTGAATCCATGTGACAATTCAGGCCAGTGCTTGATTGCAACAAATCTCATCCAGTGCCCCATCCTGCTGGGATACCTCAGCTGCAGTTTTGGAAGGAGGAGAATTCTGAAAATTGGGGTGTTCACAGACTGCTGCCATCCAGAGCAGCGCTGCTGGGCTCGCTGTGGTTGCTGGATGTGACAAACCTGGTGCTGCAGAACACAGTGGGTTTGGCACTGCAGATTGAGGGGTTCTGGACAGAGAAGCACGGCTCCCACTGCTGATTGACTCTTGCCTGATTTGATAAACATTTCTTTGTGCTGCATATTGGGCAGAGAATTCAGGAATCRCCATTATATTTGTTTTCTTTGCAGGTGAATTTTATACTTTTCATTAGCATTATAAGAATCTTACTTCAGAAGCTAAGATCTCCAGATGTCGGGGGAAATGACCAATCACAGTACAAGTGAGTTTTAATTTTAGATATTATAGACAGAACCAAAATAACCTCTGTAAGATTTCATCTGCTGAAAATCAGCAGCTGCTGTATTACAATAATTACATTTAATTCAGGACTACTTTTAGATATGGTTTAATAAATATAGCTATACTGAAATGGAGATAAATATATTTTTGTCAAACACTAAATTCTATTAAAAATACTTAATTTCTAAAAGACCAACAAGCTGTTCTTGAATTTGAGTTTAATGCATGATTATGCTGATACAAAATATATGGAGAGTAATATCTTTGGTTTTATATATAAATGTTTCATTTTGACATRAGGAGTTTCAAAACCAAAACATTTGATTTCAGCCTCCTTGAAACCTTTTCATTTTTAATTTCYAAAATACTTACATATATTTTAAGAGCTGAAAAGAAGTTACATTGCTATCAAAAATTTAAAAATTAAGTGTAATGTTTTATATTGGTTTAAATTACCATCTTCGCTTTTCTAGAGGAAAACAGTTGGTTTTGGCTTAGATCAGCTTCATTTCTGTTCAGATTTGCTTCTTTTGTGCTTAGGTTTGAGCATCAAATCCTTAAACATCTTTTGTCTCCACAGCTTCAAAATCAAAGGATGTTAGGGGACAATTCAAATGCATTGCTAAAACTGTTTTTTTTCTTTATTGCCATATCTGTTATTGTTGTTTATTGAAAGATGTGCAACAATCTGCAATCAAGAGTCTGTTTTTAAGAGTAGGTCTTATTTTAAAGCCCAGACACAGACACTGACAGTTCAGGTGTCAATGTGGTGCTTCAGTGACAAAACCTAACATGAGCACTGAAAATCCAAAGCTGTGAAAATGGCCTTTGAAAATGTGTTCCTGGATAACACCTTTCCTTCATTTAAAAAAATACTCAATTCCTGTTCTAAAAGGTGGTAAATCATGGTATGCAGAAGTAAAGAATATCTTTAAAGCCAAGAGAAGTAGGAACTTGTGTGTTTTGGAGACAATGTGATGTTTGATGCAAAAAGTGAAGAATTCTGATGTGCCACAGAGAAGTCAACACAACTGGACTGATTCCACCTTTGGTTTGCAGAGCTGCAAGGGTCTTGTTTTGTGTTTGCTGATTCAATTGAACATGTGAGAGACCTTAATGAATCTAGATGGAATTGTGCAATTGCCACATCATTATTTAGCACAATGGCCAACCTACAGGCAAGAAATTCTCTCAAGTTTACTTCTTGTGACATAATTTTTTTTTTGCTTCCATGAGGTATTTTTTGAAAATAAGGCATTCCCTTCCTTTCAGTCCCACCATTTTCCACAGTTTAGTGCAGCACTTCACAGTATGAAATGTTCGCATTCATGGCAGTCTTGTCCTTCATTATTCAGCCATRTTAATTCTTCGCTTTTAGCATTTGATTATCTGATTAAGTTTGCATTTCTGGTCTTTAGCCAATACACATGGGACAGTAGATTAGCCTCCTCAAGAAACTGCATCCACAGAGCAAATTAAAGATCTGGGAGGCTCGTTTTTAAACTTACAAATGCATTTTCTAAAATGCAGAGAAGAATAAGACTGTTTTGTTTGTCCCTTTCCTTCACTAAAATATAAGTGCAGTATAGTGAAAGTGGAAATAACTAGACAAGAATTATGAAAACAATCATAGAGTGAAAGCAAAATAAGAATCTAAAATGAATACTACTCATGCAAGTCACCATTTTTCTTCCCTTCCTCTGAACCTGCTTGTACCTTGGTTCCATCCTTTTTGTTGCTCATTTTACTTTTGCAGTGAATAAGGCTAGGTTCAAATAAAATCAGTTTTCCATTTCACTTTTCTGGGAAACCAGGAAATTTGCTGCCAGTGTAATCTCTTCCATTTGTAAATGAATTTCTGCTGCTAAGGAAACCCTATTTGTTCTGCTTCTGCTATCATTTTTGGATGTGAGGGTTTTACTATTCTTGAGAAACATTGCTGTCAGAAATGATTATTTCCACATAAACACATGCAGTTTCTGGGACATCATGAACAAAGCAAGGCCATAAAAACTGACACAGAAAAAATTAAAACTACTTGAAATACCTTCACTTTTCTGTTAAAATAGGTAACTTCATGGAAGCATTTTTTCACTGTTGAATCTAGTTATGTCCATCAAGACAGTGATGAATTATGGAGCTCAGCATTGTAACTTCTCAAATTTTATATGATACCACACATTCAAAATTGTGCATGACTGGCCCAGTACAATATATAAAACTGATGCTATTAGATTGAAATAAATGACAGATAAAGTAAAAGTAGCAATTTATCATTTCAGTCATTTCACGAGCTGTTTGTCAGAGCAGTTCTGCTTAGTAATTTAAAGTTCTTTTTCCTTAGTTTCAGTCGTGTCTTCTAAAATGGGTGGTGGAAATGGCAACATTGAAAATTATTTWATGGTGCATGCTTAATACCATCAGTAAAGCTATGAAGTTGTGGTATTTGGGGCTCATGAAAATCTCACAGTTGAGATTACTCTGGATTACATTTTCTAGGTACTGTTTGCATACTGTGGGTGTGCAATGTACAGATTAACCATATAGTTACACATGCAAAGGAAATTCACAGCAATTAATTCACATTTGCCAGATGTGGTCTTATGGAATAAATGCAGGGAAACCCCATGCAAGGTTTRTGTAAATTACATTGCATCAAGTTCTTCTCACAGTAAAACAAGAGCTCATCATTAAATTTCAGCTTTTTCTGGTTTATTTATCCAGGAGACTTGCAAAATCCACGTTGTTGCTTATTCCATTATTTGGAGTTCACTACACGGTGTTTGCTCTATTTCCTGACCGCAGTTCCAACAATTATAAGATCATCTTTGAGCTGTGTTTGGGATCTTTTCAGGTAAATTTGGAGGTTTTTATTCAAAAGAAGTTATATTGACCTAGGTTAGTGCTGCCTACTAACTAAGGAATATTGTCTCTTTCCAGGGGCTGATTGTTGCAGTCCTGTATTGTTTCTTGAACAGTGAGGTAAGTCTCACCTTTCCTACTGAGAGTGTTAAATMCTGGTTTTATTAAATGTATAAGTGTCTCTTTAATTCTTCTCTGATACATGAAATGATTTTAGAAAATGTTTTCATTTCTATTAATAGAATATATTTGTGACCTTTTTTATGCAACAGGAGAAATTGCTGTAGTTGGGTGAAGARTTTTAAGAACTGTTTGAAATCTAATTCCTTAGGTGTTCATGTCTTCTATTATTTCAWGTGATCTAATCTATCTTTGTTGGAAGCAACATGGTTTGTGCAAGTGAGGTGCAGCAAGCCTGGAAATTTATCTGGAACTTGAAATTCTACTAAGTAATTATTTAGGGATAATGTTCTGTCAGTATCTAAACCTCAGAACAGCAGCAGATTTTCAGAAGTGCTCAGCACGTGGTAGTTTTCATAGTCTCAGCTGAGAAAGATGTGAGCAATTCCTTTTGATTTCAGCCACTGTGCAGAGTCTGACAGAAGGAATCTGTCTGAAGAAGACCTGCCTGCACAGAGAATTAACATTCAGCCCTCCTGAGTGCTGTTCTGGTCTCTGATATGCAGGAGATGCCTGATTTTGGGCTAATCGCTTGATTATATGCCTGTGATAAAYAGCTGGATACCAAAAGCTAATGTTGCAGCACAAGTGATACAAAACTGATTTTTGAAAGTTGCCTTGGGGCATCTCTTTACAGTGTAGGCAGTCTTTGCCTCAGCTTTGTGACCTTTGTAAAAACTGATTGGATACTCTAGAGGGAAGGGATGCCATCCAGAGGAACCATGAAAGATTTGAGGAGACTGGGAAGAGAACCTCAAGAGGTTCAGCAGGGCCAAGTTCAAGGTCCTGCACCTGGGTCTGTGCAGTGCTGACTGAAGGAGGAAGGGGTCGAGAGCCATCCAGCAGAGTTTGGGGATAAAGAATGGAGCTGGTAATGTGCACTTGTAACCCAAAAAGCCAACTGTGTTCAGCATCAAAAAGCACGGCCAGYAAGTCAGGAGAGGTGACTTGACATCAGCACAAGATGTGGACCTGCTAGAGCAAGTCCAGAGGAGGCCACAAAAATTATCAGAAGGCTGGAACACCTCTCCTATGGGCCAGGGAGGGAGCAGGGATTGTTCMACTGGASAAGGGTCTGGGGAGACRTTAYAGCASYTTCCAGTACATRAAGAGGGGATTGTAAGGAAGATGGTGAAAGACTTTTTAGTACCTTTGTCCTGGTAGTGATAGTACAAGGGATAAGTTTTAAATTGAAATGTGGTAGATTTAGAKTATGTATGCGGGAAAAATATTTTCCAAGTGTGGTGGAGACACTGTAACAGGTTGCCCAGAGAAGCTTTTGATGCTCCATCTCTGGAAGTGTTCAAGGACAGGTYGGAGCATCTCTGAGYAACCTGGTCTGGTGGAAGGTGTCCCTGCCCATGGAAGCGGGGTAGAACTACATAATCTTTAAAAGTCTGTACCAGTCGAAGCCATTCTATGATTCTATTCCTGGACATCCCCATGGGACAGTCAATACTGTGGAAGAGCTCCTCACATAAAAGAARTTTTTCAGCTCATATTGGGCATTTTCTTTTTAACACAGGTGCAGGGGGAGCTGAAAAGAAAGTGGCGGAGTTTGTGCTGGAAGCAGACAGCAGGCAGAGATTACAGACTCCACAGCTCGTCCATTTCTCGAAATGGATCAGAAAGTGTTTCCCAGCTCCACCGGAATTCAAGAGCTCACTCATTTATGCAGACAGAGACCACCATGATATAAATGAGCTAGGTCTCCCAAAAGATGAAAAACTGTGGGATATATCATTCATTATGCAGCTTGATGTGATATTTTATAAAATGTACAGTTTAGTGCTTTGCTTTTCTACATGTTGGTATTTGGGGATTTGGTTTGTGCAGCCAACCTGTGAATTAATAACAGAGAAGCCTGCCCCATGGATGCTTTTTGTTTTGTTTAAATGGTATTCATATTAATTCTGATGTTCTCTTGCAGTTTATTAGCCGTTACAATTCAAAAACTCATTTTCAATCCCCTTTCCCTCCAATGTGGCTACAAGATTTATGCATGGTATCCTGTTCATTGCAGACTGCTTTGGAACATGTAAGGGTTAAGATTGGAAGCAARCAACTTTCTTACACTCTATTTATACTTAAGGAAACATTGCCTTAAGGATTAAGAAATTMTTTTCTAATTATGGCAAATAAAATTTAAAAAAAAAAAAATCTAAGACCATAATTAACCACAGTGGGAGTTCAGTGTGCTAATCCAGGAAATCATGAACGTGATTTACACAGAGGGAAAAAGGTAGTACTTCTAGGCTAATGGGATACATTTCAGAGATTACTTTCCTCAGAGTTTGATTCCAATCCTGTTGCTCCTTCCAAAAGTGCCTAGTTTAATGTTTTGGTGCAGAATGKAGGGCAACCTTTACAGTCCATGCAGAAAAGACCACTACATCAGTTTTGAATAAAACTGCAGCCCTTTCCAATAGTGCTAGTCCAATCATCAGTTGTTCTCTTCTGTTTGAAGTCAGAGATTTATGTAGATCTTTCAGGAAGAAATTTTCTGAATAGGTATGTTTTTTGCAAAAGGATAAACAGCCTTGGATAGTAYATTATGCATTGAAAATACCATTTTTTACAGTATTTTCATTGAAATATATCTGTAAGAATACGTATTTGATGGCTAAACACAAGGAATATTGCAGTGAAGTTGCAATTCGCATTTAAGGAAAAATGTAGATTCTTTTAGCTTTATTCAGTTTTATATCTATCTGAAATTATTTAAAATTTAGTTCTGACCATGACTCCAACAAAGAAAAAAAATTAGACAGAATCCCTAAAAAAATACCATAAAAGGCATAAAGAAGGAATTTTCAACAATGCCAAGCGTCTTATGCATCCACATTAAAAAAAAAAAAATGGCAGAGAGCTGACAGAGTCTTATAAAAATACACAGAACATTTCCACTTTTTAAAAGAAATAAACCTAGTGATGTTTTCTTCCCATGTCACGTTTAACCACATCCACCCTACATAACGAGTGGGAATAATATGTATTTGTACGAGTACCTCCATAAAAGCCATTGCYCTGTTATTTCAGATAACAGATTGCATGGAGCCAGCAGAATCCAAGGTCCCTACTCTTGTCAGATGAAGGGAAAAACAACAGCAAGGGCATATTTTGGCAGGCACATTTGTACACCCTTGAAAACATTCCAGAACTGGGAATATTGTCAGCAGCTGTCAGTGTCCCTACAACTCTTGGTCTGAGTTAATCCAGCTATTTATCAGTCAAACATGATTTATTTTAATGGGATTGCTCTGGAGTCATACGAAGTTTTGTCAGACCAACGATAGAAGGGCCCCATGGTTCACATGAGTKCTGCAGAGCAGGTAACGTGGTGGGTGTTATGTGACACCAGTGGGGTTCATTTGAGTTAAACAATAATCACTCCCTGAATTGTTACTTACAAAATTTGAATTCAAAGAATCCATTGATCACTTTCAGATCATTCATAATGTTTTCTGCTTGGCAGAGGAACTGTGAGATTCTGAAGTAGGCTGCCCAAGGACATTCCCATGGGGTCTAAAGATATGCTCCTACACATGTATTTATACTAAATATATTCCCAAAGACTTTCGACTGAGAAAACACTGCTAAACTTTAATATTTTCCCTTGATCCCTGGAAAAACTTATCACAAACTCCTAAGTGTAAATATATGAAGACCCATTGGAGCTTTGGGAGCTGCTTTTATACCTAAATTAAACACWTTTGTGCACTTTAGGCTTCTTTGTCTGAAGTGGCATTGGGACTGCTCAGCTCCCTGAGATGTGATGTGCAGGACGTTCTTTTTTTCCCTAAATTTCTAGGGTGGAAAGACACACGTGACAAGCATTCAAGTGTGCTCATCTTTTTGCTCAAATGAGGTTATGTGAGCAGGCTGACACACAGACAGAATGATAGCACAGAAACAGAGGTTTCAAGCAGTCATTTCCATCAGTCTGTTCTGCATGATGCATCACCAATTATCTGTGTTTATAACACATTGTATCTCAGAGAAAACTGTCTTTGTTCTAATTACGTGAGCATGGAGAAAATCTGCATTTTAATTATTTCTGGGTTATAAAAAAGAAAAGCCTTAATAAGAAAATACAGTTTACACTGCAACAAAGCGGCATTGTTTCCTTTAACAGGGTGCAGATGTGTTTGGGTTTGATTCTACTTTTGACATAGGGAGAAATGCAAAGTGAGACAATGAATTTGCACCAGTGGGAGAACACAGGTGGCATCCCTAAGTTTGTAAAGGACTCTGGGGACATGGAAAAAAACAGCACACAGAGGAGAGAGGTSCTGTATATATTTTTCTTTCAAACCAGTGAAAAGTACAGTACTCTGGAGAACCTCATCCCTCTATTAATAATCTCAATACAGATAATCTAAATACTCTTTTGTGAGACACTTTAACTTCCTAATGTTTTGTGCAACCATTATCATGGGAGTACAGATACAGAGGGCACTGTGCTCCCTTGTTTTTACTCCCAGACAATTTCTGATTTTCCAGTACCTTTATGCAAAGCTACACCAACAACCCTATCACCACCAGTTTCACTTTCAAAAAAAAAAAGTTTGACTTTCAGCTGCCTTTTCATGAACAGGTACACACGATATAAAAATGTCTGTAAAAGCTGCAGAACAGTTTCACGAACCTAGAACTAGATCAATGATTTGCATCTTTACAACACCCAGAACAAAAGAGCTTCTCATGGTTTTGTCTTTCATTGCATTTGGTCAAGAAGTATGGAATTAAATGCTCTTGCTCTATGCTGTRGTGACTCTAAAGTGTCAAAAGAATAATGCAATGAAACATCATTTGGACTCCTGTCATCCCTAATCCTAATTCTCACTCAGTTCTAGCAGCATCAGGGGAGGAAGTTAGAGGCTGCGGGACAAGTGAAACCTTTCCCTGCACCTCCCTTTCTTTATCACTTCAGTGTCTTTTTCCCTTTGGCTGCATCAGGGTCCAAACTGAGTTGTAAAGTCTTCAGTTCAGGAAACTTGTTTTTTTTTTTGTCCTTTGCCACTGAAAAGCCAGTAGCACAACTTGTACTTACTGAACAAGAATGGTAACACAGTCCCAGTGATTAATTGTTGTTCTTTAGCTCCCCTGGAAGCATCATTAACTGTGAGTGACTTCTGTCAGCATTACCTGCTGCTGATGCCTGAGGAGCACAGTGACAGTTTGCTCTCCAGCTACTAACCATAATTAAATATACATATGGACACTGACTTAAATTTYCYTCTGCARAGWTTATTTCAKCTGKGTGTTTGATACACTCAGGTGAAATYCATCTGCCCTGGTTTTGGTGTCTAAAAGCTGCATRTTTGTCTCTGAGCTAAAGACTCTTTTTAAAGTGCCTTCCACAGTCATCATAGAGAAATAAGCACTAGTTGAAGATGATTCCTTCCACGTTCAGCTGGGCATCTGSACCTAGTTTTCTCTCTACTTRCTATAAAATGAGCCTGGGGTAGCTRGCTAGGACTTAGATTTCTCACTCCRTATTCAGAATKAGGTAAGAYGTATCCCTCCAAAAAAGATCATTCAGTTAYCTGGGTAATATTATAATATGGATATTTCTTTTTAAGCCAAGTAACTTGGGCTGGCCAAAGTTGTCCTCCAAGAAATRTGCAGTGTAATTCAAAAGGTCAGGCAGTGGAGGATCCTGAGGTTCATTTGGTCAGGTATGACCTGCCAAACTGCCTTYCATGACAAAGCTCACAGCCTTGTGTCCCATTTTGATTTGCCAGCCCTCAGCTTCCAACAAATGTTTGTTGGTTTGGAGTAGGCATTTGGCTTTTTTTTGCTTTTGTAGAGGGCCATACGTTAAAAGAAAGTGCTTTAAAGTACTCGAAATTTTCTTTATGTCATGTGCTGCAGGTAGCCAGCTGAGGAATATCKGATTTAAGCTTCTGATGGGAGTGTACTGTAGCAGCAACAGATAACTGGTGGCAAACAGCATTACAAAAAACCTTCCATGGTCAAGTTGGACCCAGCCAACCCCACCCACTCTGTTCATGTCCCAGTTCACCCCAGGCTTCCCTTTGCCTTCAACATGATGAAAGAGAAAGCAACAGGCATAGACCCTCAGCAAACCAGAAACAGTCTGGGACAGACTGATGTGATAAGGCATTGCCACGTGTCACGCCCTCCATATGCAAACACTAAGATAAATCATCTGCATCATTTGTCTCCTATTTTTCTAAAAAACATCTTCTGTTGACTGTGAATTTGCCCAGTTCAGCAAAGCGACTTGGGATAAAGTCTAAATTTACCCTATGCMGATTTTTTTCAGACATCCCTAATGAAAAATCAAGCACTAAATATGTCTGATAAAAAGAAAAGAAYTGGTGAGTAACCTTCAGAGAAAGCTGCTACGTGTGTAAGGGTCACTGTCTGAACAATTACTGCGTGTGCATAGTGATACAGGAAATACTTTTACCCACAGAAGTACCTTTGTGTTACCATGAGTGCCTCTGTAAGCTGTGGGCTGTCAGTACTATCCTGACATGACCAAATACAGAAGTCAGTATGCAGTGCTGCTCTGTTGATGAAAATAAAAATTTAAAAAGGTATTGTAACATGTATGTTACAAGAGTACATCAGGATAACGTGAAAAAGGAGCATTCTGTGATATGGTTTAACCACTCTGTGTTGAATCTGGTTATGCCCAGTGATAGATTGTAGTAAAATCTAAGTCAGGAACATTTCCATTGTCAGCTAAAACAGTCACTGAAATGTCCCAAACCCTTCTATTTCCCRAAGCACTGTAATAAGTTTATGTTAACCTGCAGCTTTTTTTTTTTTTAGTCCTGGCACATGAGTATGAGTATTACTTCAAAACTCTCTTTTGTCATTTTTGTTATACCTTTATATCKGTCAAGTATGGTAAAAATTAAAGATTATGTAAATGAATGTGATTATTTTTTACAAAATGTACAGACTATGATGTTGTATAGATCARTGTGTGTAAATAGATTTCATACTGTAATTCACTATCATTTTCTTCTGGTTTTGCTCTTTTGTTCTTTTCCGGTTTCAGTTTCTAATGTCACATACCTAACAGCCTTCTCTGAGATGTTATCTATAAAGCTGTGAACAAATAAGTGTTTACATCTTTATGCTATTACAGATAATAGTAGTTAATAACACCATAATGGACTGAAGAGGAATCAGAGAATAAAAATTTTAAGAAGTTTTGCACAAAAAAAATGCTGTTATTTATGTTTTTAAAAAATGTGTAAAATGATGCAGTTTTCTGACTGGTTCAGTGGGTCATAGCACTAAGGCTAAGTTAATATTTCACTTCTTAATTCAGCAATTGTTATACACAATTGTTAAAGGAAAATAGCCCTATGAGAGCTGCTTCACTGAGGAATTTGCAGCTTCCTGCAGCCTAGATGGTCCTCACAGGGCCTTGAGAGTGGCACCCACCTAGAGCAAAACAGATGATCCCACAGGTTTTGTATGGCACCATCTCCTTGGCAAGCAGCTATTTTTGGTTATCATGACTTGCTCAAAACTTGATTTCTCAGTTATCTGTCAGCAGTACAGGTGTCTGTCAGAAGCACAGTATAATGCAACAAGAACAAAGGAAAGCTGTGAAGTCTCTCCTGCAGAGGCAACACCATATATCATGCTTTTCTTCCCTAAAAGATGTGTATCTGCTCCTATGCAGTGGGAATGGGCACAAGGCAGAAATGGCAGGGGTGTGTTGCKGGTGGGGCCAGAGAGAGGGGTGAGTGCATGAGGGGGAGGAGGTGGCACCTCATGGGGCAGTCCCTGCCCTGGCAGTGGCACCGAGCAGGGACAGAGGCTGGAGCCCCTGTTTTGGTGTCTCTCAAGGACCAGAGAGCCCATCCCCTCCTGTGTGTGACTCTGTGAGTCRCAGAAACCACACCACCCAAAGGTGAGCCTTTGGGGGATCTGAGATCTCATCCTCTCCCACCTCATGTAAGTGCTTGTAGGAACTGCATCATCCTGCACCCTTGGGCAACCAGCAGCACTCTGCCAAACCCCTCAGTCCTCACACACATGCAGGTCCTCTCTCCCACAGAGCTAAAAGGGCAGCCCCACAGCCAGATCACCTTCACGTCGGCAGTGAGCTGCTCTGGAGCTGATGAGCAGGACAGCCAAGGGGCAGATGAACAGGGACACTGGACCAGTTCCCATCAGCCCTGGCAACAGCAGCTGTAGGTTTCCCTGGCAAATCTGAGTCCTGTCAAATGCAGAAGTGGGTCCCTTGCAAAAGTTCTGGATAATTAGAGAAATGGTTAGCCCCAGAATACAAGAAGTGTACTGTGGAGGGGTGGAATAAGAGGGTCTGCACTCCAGAAGCAGTTTAAAGAATCAAACACTTTTCTGAAACTCCTGCATGGTCACCCGGGGCAGTGTCAGCTCACTGTACTCGTATCCACTAGTCCACAGGCAGCTGTGAATACAGCACAATGCCCCTTTCCTCTGATTGCACCAAGGAGCTTCCAGCTGGGACATTTGAAAAGGTAAAGGATATCAGTGGGTCAGATAGTGAAAGAATCACAAAGACCATCTGTGTTTCCTCCATCTCTGTAAGAGAGCTGAACCAAACAACTTCAGCAGACAGTAAGAGAAAAGGTATTGCAGAYTCCATGTGTTTGTGTGTGTCTGTGTTTCTTCATGCGTGATTGTGAAAGTTTGGGGTGGACTGTGGACTGAGGTTAAAGTTCTTTTAAAGAGCACCTAATTCCTCCCTGGCTGTGCATAAACCAAATCCCCATTCATTTCCCAGTTCCAGCACTGTTCCCAGCACKGTTTCCAGTTCTGCTTGCACCAAGGCAGAGGTCAGCTTTCAGGTGACAGGGACAGCTAAAAAGGGATGGATACAGACCACGAGGAGAAGCAGGGACTGAGGAGAGRCCCAACAACCTGAGCTTGCTGTGCAAAAGCTGAGTCTATGTGTGATCCCCCTGCAACCCTGCCCTGTCTGTGGATTTTGGRGGTGATTTTTACTGCAGTGGCTCTGGCTCAGGCCATTCTACTTTGCAAAGGAGAGTCCTTGGATTGCATAAGGAATTTGAGAAGTCCTAAATAATCAAACTCYATGGATCCAACTGAATAAAATAAAATGCTTTCTGTTAATTAAGTTCTCTTATTTACAATCAACTTTACATTAATATCCTTTATGTAGACTGGGATATATTGTGAGCTAGCTGACATACAATTTAGGTTGAATTATTGTATCAAATCATTTAATAAGTAAGTACATATTGCATCAAGCCATTAAAYAAATATATGTATCAAAAYAAGTATCAACRTACTTATAGATTTTTCACACAGGAYAAAASAAWATTTCTAGYAAYACCCTACAGTATTCTAGGATATTTCATTAAACATGGATATTGGATTAGGAAGACAACAGAAATCAAAATGAAGAGCTGTGCTTTACTTTGAAAACAGTCTGGATTTCTCAGTTGGTGCCTTTGTGATTGAGACTGCTTCTCAACACAATCCTGTTAAGCTGTGAAATTCTCTGTTCAGAAAGGCTTTATTTAGCAATAGCCCTTGGCCACTGCTTATCCCTGCTTTCCTGCTTATGTTCTTCACCTGCTCTTAATTAGTGCCTTGGGCTTTGCCCGCCTGCCTCTGTAGGATATGAAAAAATACCCTGCAAATAATGAGGGAATCAGTAAGCAAGTTTATAACGATATAATTAATAATGAGTCCTGACTACAAGGGGACATTTTGTTATACAGAACTGCATTCACGAGAAGCAATTTGAAAATTAAAACATAATCTGAGTAATAAAAAAAATGTGCTGTAGAGGATGATTGTGCCTTAGCCAGGTGATGAACTGGACAATTTAATCATTCCTACAGATTATAGCTTCTGTTATTCAGATAAGTACCAAAACCATGTGGCCTGTTTTAAAAAAGCCTTAACTTGACCTTATTACTCAACAATAAAAACATGAAGAAAAACACTGTTTCCCTCAAATACACAYCATCTTTAAAAAATCATTTTGCCTTTGAAGATCATAACATCCTGTTTCTTGGATTAGGGCAATAATTTATCATTTTAGATACATGAAGGTACCATTTTGTTGTGAAACATATGGAATTAATATTGTTAATAGGTAGGTTTTTTTTTTAATCTTTCAAAATCTCAGTGTATACCTTGATCAGAACGGAGCTCTGGTTGCTGGGCCTGATGCCCCAAACTTCAGCTCAGAGCAGCTTGAAAGATACAGGCAACATTGGAGGGTTTTGTATCATTCAGGCTGAATGCAAAGCTACAAATCCAGGCCAAGYTGGATATTTCATATATTTCTAATATCCTCTTGTCTATTTTCTGCCCTGCCCCAGASACCTTGCCTGGTGCCTGTGGGGGGCTGCTRTGGGGAGGGTTCCCCAAGTCTGCTGCAGCCCCTCACACACAATTCCCCTCTCACTGGCAGCCTGACAGGGCTGTGCCACAGATTTGTTGAGGTTTTCCCACTCTTTCAGCTGCTTACAAAATCCAAGTCTTAATATAAACCGTGAGATCCCTGATTATATTGTCCCACTCTTATCACATACAGTAGGAAGATACATTACAACCCTTTCTGGCTTCATTGGAGGGAAATATTGAATTCACAGCAATGCTTTCAAACATACTAAGAGATTTAAAGGATTAAAGTTGGATAACAACTGTTCTTGGATGCACAAAAATCTGCAGCAGGAGGGGGTTTTTTGTTCTGGCACTGATGCAAATTTACACATAAGAATAAGTCAGATATTGACTGGCATCATAAAGTGAAGATGGAAGTTAGAAAGTTATTTGTGATAACCAGAGGAGTGAAGTTTTGAAAAAGCTTCACGGCATCTAAGGAAAATTCTACTTTTAGATTCCTGTTTGTATGGCTTAGGAGGAGTAATGTGTTTTGAGTCTAAAGCAACAGGGGATTAGACCTCATGACCCATGTACTTCCTACACTCCCATCAGGCTATGGGATCTTAACTGCATTAATATGTCCAAAGTTTTGGAAAGAAATAGGAAAAATTAGAAAAAAAATATTATAAACTTCTACAAATCTGAGCCTTTAGACAGATTAATTAGCCACAAAAATMATTAGGTTTTGATCTGTTGTCAACTGCTATTACAAAACTGGCTATTAATGCTATTTCAGTCATTTCAGCTGTAGATTCAGTCTGGTRCTGCTCCATTGTGCCTGGATGAATGGGAAATGCTGTGACGTTGGTACTTTGGAAGAAATGTGAGCACTATAAAGAGACTTTTAGTCTCAGTTCATCTTCTCCCTCTATTGTGCCCTGTGTTCATCACAAGCCTAGAAAAGATCTTCCAATTTCCTATTCATATACTGATCCACGAATAGTAAAACTGTACTTCTATATATGTTCTCCAAATGTCTGGGCTGAATAGTTTATTTCCTCTGAGTTGTAATTATTCATCTCAGCATTTGGCAGTGTTTTCGAGTGGTTTTAACTTTCTTCATGCAATGTGTCATCAGGTTTTAAAAATAGTGGTTTCTTCGGACAATCTGGATACCAAAGTCTTTGCTTGGCTCATAGGGTGGAAAATGGCTTCTGACCTTCACAACTAATTTCTTGTTGACTGCTTTAGCACATTTTAAAAATTCAGATTAATGCAAAATGGTAAATTAGAGGAAAAACATCAAGAAAAAGGTTGTGAAGTTGGGGAATGAACTGGGGTAAAAGCTAGGATCTAATTCTGAGGAAATACAATTATACTCTAGGACAATAGAAGGGCAAAGGGAGGGTTGGGTTTGGGAGGCCACATGTAGAACGAAGTAGGTGGGAAAAAGCTTGTGATAGGAAGCAAGGAGCTCATTGACCCTTCTGAGTCAATCAATCATGCTTGAGCACCATTTTCATGAGGAACTGTGAGTGATCTTCCTAAATATTTTCCATTGTGTATGTGTGAAGCTAAACTAGAACCTAAATTTTTGGAAATGTGTGCTGCATCTAAAACCTGGAGTTTTGCTCCAGTTTGTGGCTAAGATATACAGTCTGAAAATTTTAGATGTTCAGGTACAATCCACCTATCAACTAATGGTCTACATTTCTGTCTTACATAGGAATTTTATGCATTTTAGATGGTATGAAAGCTTTTTTTTTTTTTTGCTTTTTATATATGAAAAAAATAAAATAATAGAATTGGAAAGCACTGATTCATCTTCTAAGACAGAAAAGGCAAAACCTTTCACACCACCAGACCAAGAATGCATTTTTACAGCAATAAACCCATAAGGTAATAAATTTTACAGCATTAAAAATAAATCRTGAATCTTGATCCCATTACCAAACTTAAACACTGTGCTATTAACTATGCCAGCTGATGGATTATGTGATTTCCACAGCTAAAATCATTAATGAAAAAATAATATTCTCTATACCTTAATATGTTTTGAATATTTATTTTCTGATWCTCCCAAATCAAAACACAATAATTTTGGCTTTCAGTCTTCCTCTAGTGTCCAGTTTGTACCTATTTAATTGCAAATGCTTCACTAAAAGTACAATCCCAGTAGCCAAAAGGCTGCCAACTATCAAAGTGCAGGACGACACCAGCTAATCAGGAAGTTGATTTTTGAGCATGACTCATTAATTTGCCCTTCTGTTTTCTACTTGAAAATAGTTAGCATTTTGTTTCTTTATTAATACAGCTTAAATTTTGCTGTCTGCCTTCATAAAAACATGAATTTTGAACATGCTGAGTCAAATTCCTGAAGGATTACCTATGGCCTGCACCAGCCTTAAATATGCTACTGCTATTCCTGACATATTTATTCAATCTGTACTTCTTGTCCCTCAGCAACAGGCACTGTCTTAAAGGGGCAGAAATCCTCTCAGGGAAGATTTCTGTCACAAAGTGTGGCTGGTGAAACACCTATGCTTTGTGTACAGTTCTTCCTCCAGTGAGATCCATAGATGGCTCATGGATATGTCATGGCATATGGTAGTTGAAGGAAAACAATTGCTGCTCTAAAGTAAATCTTCTGCAATATGTTTAGCTCATCTTCTGCAATGAGAAAAAACCAAAAGCATCTGGATATCTGCTTGCCATACGTTTTCACTGCTTAAACTATTCAGATTTTTTAATGCTGCATTATTGTGTCTGTTGGGGGTACAAGAGACAGGTTGGTACCAGCTAGGAATATGTGYCCATTTCCTACAAAAGAACCACATTCTCTCAGGCCCATTCAGGTATCCAGYTGAGCTCCTCTCCAGCTTTAAGCCTGTATTTAAATTTTTAAACATCAGCGGAACTTAGGATGCTGATCTGGTGTTTTTCTGATCATCTTCCCTGCTTCATKGTTTCCATTTTGTAAATTATACATGATCCTGAGAATCCTTTATCAATACTTACCCATCTTACAGTGTGTTTGTAACTCATCTTTTGCACTTCACCAGGATGCCCTGTCTTCTGGTGCAATATTGTGAATGATTTATGATGTTGTACATATTTCCCTTTAATTTATATGGRCATGTTTGCTGACATTGGTGTCTGGATACAATATTCATGGTCTCTGGATATATTGTCAGAGTTGTTATGGCAGGAGGAAAACAAGATCATGGCTGCAGCTGAGACAAGACAGTCATGACACCCTTCAGGGGAGAAAACAGACTGGAACACTGAGCCAAGAGGGTAAGGGCCAGGGTAGGGAGCTGGGAGAGCGAAGAATGTCAACATGCAGCAGGAATGAGCTTTGAGCACCCATCCTGCCACAGGAGAGCCAAGGAGATCCCACAGAGCCTCCCACAGAGGGGTCTGAAACCCCTTCCTAAGTGATCTTGGTGCTGACATAAACGGACAGCCCACAGAAGAGCATAAGGGGAKGGCTTGGATCAGCTGCAGCAGTGTGAGAGCTCTTCTGAAGGCTTTAGCTGGCTGTTTTCAGTGAGTGATTAAATCACCCTAATCTTGTCTGGGGCCATTGGACTGCAGTGCAGACAGCTCCAGACTCGCAGTATGACCTCCCAGCTGCGGGTTCCAGCAGGATCTCTGGCTTATACATCAGAAAGTCTCACTATCATTGCTCAAATTTTCTGTTTATTCCTTCAGATATCTCCTCAMAAATGTTTGTTTTAATTTCATGGCAGTTACTTAAATCAAGATGGCTTTTATCATAGTTAATTACTTGGAACTTGAACTTGAGAGATACTTTGAATACTCCTACCAGGTCTATAATTTTGTTACTGTAGAAGAAGAGCTATTGAGTAGTCTTGGATTTAGAGGATACAGGACCAGCCAAGATGCAGACAGCCATTAGGCACAATTTTGTTTCTTCTTTTCTTGAATAATAACTTGAAGAAAGCTTCTAGCTGAATTTCAGTTGACAGTAAAAAAGTAAACACTTAGACAAGTCCATCTAGGTCCCAGTATCACTTAGCATTCTTTAAAAATCAGCCAGTGTAGATGAGGAATTCAAACAAGTGGAGAGAGAAGCTCACTAGATTTTCCTTGAAACCTCCAATACAAATCTATTTTTTAAACGATTGTATGTTATGGATGGACAATGAGAATAGTAAGTTTTAGTACTAAAACTTCTGCAGAAGAGTAGTCCTGAATGACATTTACATTCATTTCTGCTTAWTTTTAATCCTTGTTTCCTTGTTTCCCATATATAATTTTTCTTTCATCTTTTTCACTGTTCCCCCGCTACCCCAGCAATATTGTTTGTGATTTATCACATGATGTTTCAGTAGCAAATTAACAAACCCCAGAGATGATGCCTGGATACTGAAAAATTGGCTGTAGGTTCCTAACACAGGACACTGAATTAGTGCAGAAGCTTCTGTGCAATCAATGAGTGCACTTGAGAATGGTTCTGTGTATTTAAATTACTTAAGGACCTGCACTAAGTCACACAATCCAAATGCAATAATTGTCACTAAAGCCATGTCTTGGATGAGGAAAAGTAAGAAAGCTGGAACTTAACTTTTCCAAGTCAGCAGTGATGGAAAAGAAACAGATTTGCTTACAGATAAAATTAAGAGAAATRTTCCAGAAATAGACAACTATATGGRCTGAAAAGTGAAGGCTTTCTAGTTATATGCACAGTGTTCAGATTCCCATAAATGTACTTCAAATACCATTTTACTCCAATAATCATTTATCTGGATTCTAAGAGATGTCCCTACAAAGGGAAATAACTGATGTAAAATAAAGACTGCAACTATCTGTTATAAACTGAGTATAAACTGTGTATATATTTGTTAGTTTTCAAGACAGTTTGTTGTTTGGGGTTTTGGGTTTTTTTGGGGGGGGTGGTTGGTTTTTTTGGTTTGTTGGTTTTTTTGGGTTTTTGTTTGTTTTTTTATGTTTGGGTTGGATTGGGATTTTTGTTTCTTTTTCTATTTGGAATAATTTCTGAATGCATTGCTGTATCATAAGTAGTACAGCATGCCATGCTAGATCAATTCAATGACCATATAAAGCAAAATCTTCAGGAAAAACACACCTCAGCATCATTGTTACTATACAACCTCTGCTAGGTCACTTTCTAACCCAAAGAGTTCTCCACTCACACCCAACACCCAGCTCCCTGTGACACCTTTTAACTCTTCCCTAACCCTCTCCTGAGACTGATTTTCTGTTTGCCATTCCTACCCCGCTGTAGACTGTCCTTTYTAAAGGGTAATTTTCTTTTCAGCTCTGTTTGTTGAGCTGACCAGGGCATTTTCCAAGTTCAGTATTACCTTTCTCTATAACTCGGTACCCGCATTAGTCTGAACTCTCCAAACTGAGGCACTGCAGTTCCTTATTGGCTTCTACTCTGTGGGCTGAAGTATTTCAGTTCCAAGCTGCTTTTCTGCACACCAAGACGTTTTCTTGCTATTGCTGGTGGCTGGAAGATGTTCCTCGCCCTTCCCCAGCCCTTAGGGTGGCAACTCCCAGGTTGTTCATACAGATGAAATCGATCTCATCTACTGGTGCTGTTGCTCAGGATTCCCGCTTCCAGAAGAATGAAAAGCTTCATCACACATCTCACTCCACTGTTTCAAAAACCTTACAGATTTGTAAGGACAAAGAAAATTGCAAAATATCAATTTAGTATTTATTTATAAAAGTTTTTAATGTTTACTTCATCCCAATTTCAATGAGGGTGGAATTAACTTTGTGATGTTAAGATGAAGTTTTAAAATTGTTCAGAGCAGCAGTTTCTTCCTGCCTTCCYTTGCTTTTTGCCATCTGAATAAACAGGACAAAAAGCCAGAATTTTCATGTCTCCATGAAAGCTAGAAAGCATTGTTGTACCCATTTGTCTGCTACAAAACCTTGCTTGTTTCTTACTGTCATCTTATGACACTTATTTTCCCAATAAGGAAAATTTTCTCCCTAAAATTATGTAATATTTCCCATTTTATACTTTTATTCACCTTTTTTTTTGCTTTAATGTATCATGTCCTTTTGAAAATGGTTGGTAAAACCTTTTGTAGCATCATATGAATAATTTTCAAAGCATGTTTTTTGCCAGATTCAAAGCTATTTTCTCCCTATGAGGCTGTAAGAGATCTAAAGATATCACAGGTGGTGAAACTGAAACAAAGCTACTTAGTTTGACTAATACCCCTTTCCCTAATACATGGTATTTAGGACCCCATTGCATTCATATCCTAGTTCATTCATGAATAAATCATGGGCATGTTGGGTGTGTTTGTGGGTTTCAGCTCACAGTATTTTTTTATTTCTGAGGGTGACATCCAGAATTTAAATAATGTGGCATACCCAGTGTATTGCCAGCTCTGAGTGATTCTGTGAAAAGTCCAGCTTGCTTCTGTATGGAGCTGGAAGGGGTAATTGAACTGGTTTTGTTGGAAAGGAGCAAGACTGATCAGGCAGTTAATTAAGCAATCACACGGTTTTGTTAATGACACTGCAGGCGCTGCCAATTCACATTACTTGTCAGATTCGTTTCCATGGATTGGAGCTGAAAGCTGAGGGTTGATTTCTGCCTCTCTCCTCAAAAGCAGGAGCAGGGAGGGGGCTCAGAGCCCCCTTCTTCTTCTTCACAAGCWCCTGGGCCAGCAGGCCAGGGAAGGGCAGTGTTTGAACACAGACACGAGATGTGCTGATCAATCTGACCTTCCCTTTGGTACCTTGGCAAAAGCACCATTCTCTGTGGATGTCTATTCCAAAAGAAAACCCTGAAAAATATGGTCATTTTTATCTTAGAGCGGTTCCAGGCTCTGTTTCATCATGTTGCCCTGCAAATTTGGTTAATTTGGAGCATGGAGAGTTGTAGATGAAGCAAAGGGGTGTAAAAAGGGGAGCAGAGCCCGCTGAAGTCAAAAAGAAAGATTTGTCACTCTGTGCCCGTGCATGGGGACAATGCAAAATCCTATAAAGTCCTACCTGTAGCCTTTCAGAGGAACTGCAAGCTGAACCTCCTTAGAATAGGAGCAATTGGTAAAACATGAATCCAGGGAAAATTTAGTAGCTTCTAGCAAAAGGGCTGGAAAATGAATGATGAAGAGTGAAATCAAAGAAAATTAATTTTACCAAGTGAAAGATAAGATTATACCAATATTTCATGGTAAAAATGTGCAGTGCATGAATAATTTAGACTTCTACCAAGAAACAATAAGTTCCAGATGTAGATACCCTGCTATGCACTGTGATGAAATATAATTTATATCCATCTTTTGTGGGTCTATACTGTCTCAAACAAGCGTGTCAGAGAACTTGAAAAATATCAGTTAATAAATTCTCTCAGTTTATTACCTTGATAGAACTAATCACATTTTTTCTAGGAGAAAACTGAGTATTTCTCATATGCTTGGATCATACAGGAAGTCTGTGGCAGTCCAGKACATAATCCAGATCTTCTGAACCCCAGCCCTGCTATTTAGCTATATATCCAGCTTTYCTTAGATTTGACTTATTTTGAGTCTTATCTTGAACTCTAAAATAGCCTCCTTCTCCGTCCTTCTTCCCTACACTGAAAAAAAAAGAAAAAAAAAAAGTTAGTTCAAAATAAGATTAAGGGTGTGAATTTTTTAAGCTGTTGGTGAAGATTTAGCTGGAGATGAGCCCCAAATCTACCAGCAGACTGGCTGGCTTGACACTGATAAGGAAAAGAGAGAACACAGGAACTTCAAGAACYGTACAGACATKTTTKMATGTTTTAAATGGACAAGTTGCAGRRTTGCATGTACACTGTACAAGAYGAGAAATGCTGCCATTAACATCATCTATTCCCTTTCTGGATGATGAGGTCAAAACAGCCATTTGTTGGCTCATTTTCACCAGTTCAAGGAATATGTGCAAGTTTACTAAAATTTTTTWAGACTGACCTGGACTATTCTCCTGGAATCATTCTGGAAAAGAGAGACAATATGATTTTCTTGAGAAATGAAAATTTTTACTCTTTATTCCTTCCTTACCTGCCATCAGATCATCAGCATGATGAAGCCTCTCAAATCCTACATTATTTAGAGCTTTACAAGAAAAGCAAGAACACAACATTGCAATGTGTCCTACGGTCCAGACTGCAACCACCCTAGAACCCCTTCTCAATTAGGCTTCCTGATATTTCACTTCTATCTCACTTTTAAAAAAATAYATTAATCGSYTAGAATTATTTTCCACTAAAGCTTRAATTWGTGTTTAAAAAMYCCCAAAWTAATTTGTSTTTTATGACACTTCCTARAATTCAAAGATCTAGGCAGGTACATCCCAAATCCTGGCTGACTCCTAGTCCTATCCTGTTCTTTTAACACATCTTTAAGTTAATCTTTCCTGAGCAGGTCTACAGCAGCATAAAATGTCTCACCTGGAAACTCACATTTTCTGAAATCAGAGCTTATTTCTGTAGGATATAACTTACCAAAGACCTTCTGAGACTGCAAAATCTTCCTCAGGATAKCAATGGCAGTTCATAGTCAATGATGTGACCAACACAACTGTCTGTCACTCTACCATTCGCTCTCACAGAAACACAGAATTGTGGTTGGAAAAGATCTCTGGATCCCTGGACCTTTTCTCCTCTCACCCTAAATGGGGTTGCCTGCCATTTCAGCTTTTTTCCTACAATGCTTATATTAATCCTCATCTTTTGCTGCCTAACTCTAATTTTCAGTTGTCACTCTCAGCAAAAAGGGACAGTCTGACCATSGGCTAACTCCTGTGCTGATTAATTAATTCAACCAATTGAATTAATTGTTATTCAAATATTTTCCACAGTTAAAATATTTTTCTCAGAAATGTGCATGGTTACAAGGTGTTAACTATTTAAATTACTAGAAATGCATTTTTTGTTCTCTTCTGACCGTAAAATGAACATTCCTTTCGTCTCTAGCTCCAAATTTTTGCTAAAAAGCAGAAGAGATATCCCTGAAGTGTGTTCTACTGGAAATAAAGATAGACTTGGTTTTCCAGTTCCCATTTTGCTGGAATACTTGCAGTGTGATCCAAAAGGGATCTGCACAACACATATATCATGGTCAAAAGAAATGAGTAACATTCCATATATGCTAAGTAACTAAAAAGAAAGAGATACCACAAATCATGTGAGTGGGTGAGATAACAGCTTTCATGACTTCCCCTATTTCAATCCACTTTGAGGACTTTTCAGAACCTTATGACAACATCATGACTAGTCCCACTGGCTGTGGCTGGTTCATTTCCACCCAAAACCCACTCAATTTATTTACAGCCCTCCTGGCAGTGCCATGGGGCTGTCCTGACATGCAAACATACTCTAATGATTTGCTGACTAAGTGCAGCTTGAAAGCAGTCATAATTATTTTGGAAAGTTCAGGTTATCATTTTAAAAATTAACTGAAATAATGTTTGAATGTCATMTTTTCTGCTTGATTTAACAAAGAAGTTAATACAGATCTCTACCTGTCTCCAAAAGGAGCACAATCCCGGGCGTGTATAACAGGAATTATACCTGGAAGTGTGCACGTGGCACAATTCTCCATGAGAGTGAGGCCTTGCAAGGCAGAGTGGGGGCAATTACAGGACCACAATATAAAAAAAAATAATAAACTATGAGAGAGTGTCCAAAGGARGGCAACAAGGATGGTGAAGGGCCTTGAGGAGAAGCCGTGTGAGGAGYGGCTGAGGGCACTKGGYCTGTTCAGCCTGGAGAGGAGGAGACTGAGGGGAGACCTCACTGCAGRKACARCTCCTTGTGAGGGGAAGAGGAGGGACAGGCACTGATCTCTGYYCTRTGTGACAGTGACAGGACCCCAGGGAATGGCCTGAAATTTGTCAGGGGAGGTTTAGGTTGGATGTTAGAAGAAGGTTCTTCTCACAGATGGTGGTTGAGCACTGAAACAACTCCCCAGGGCAGTGGTCACAGCACCAAACCCGACAGAGCACAAGAAGTGTTTGTCCAGTGCTCTCAGGCACAGGGTGTGACTCTTGGGATGGTGCTGAGCAGGGCCAGGAGTTGGACTTTATGATCCTTGTGGCTCTCCTCCAGCTCACTGAATCCTCCTGATTCAGTGATTCTGTGATTTTGTGATTCTGTGATTCTGTGATCAGYCASTGTCTGAGCTCATCAAGGTACCCATCAGACATTTCYCAGAACCTCCTTTACCTTCCTGGTCCCAGTGCCTTTTCTCTGCTGTCACCACTGACCTTCCCAGTTGTGCTGGACTGGAAGCACAGGACAGAGGACTTGGCCAGCTGCCTGTGAAACGGATGCATTCCAGCCTAAGAAAAGTGGAGCTTATCATTAAAGGCTTCATTAATAATGATCTGCTCATAAAGAATAAAAATGGAAGCAGAATAGCTCGGAAACTCGTRAGCATTTAAAATGGCAGGAGCTATGTTACCAGCATCTGAAATACATTTAAATTGCTGCAAATGCTGTGGATCAAGGAACACTAAATTGTATACTGGAAGAAAGCTAGTGATATAAAAAGTAATGAAAAGAGCCAGAACTGAACATTAGTAATTTTCTTCATAAAAAGCAAGTTTCCATGACTCATTCATATACTGTCAATTACATGTGTTTAGAGGCTGAATTTTAAGATTAAAATAGTCTACTAAATTTAACTGAGCCGTTATCATTATATTCTCACAGATCTGTTTTTCCCTGGCAATTGCAGAGAATAGCAAGGTGGTTGTGAGTGTGGGTTATGATAACATCCTCCCATAACCTGCATTTGCTGCTTATACAAATGTGTGGATAACACTGAGGATTTTTCCGTTCTTCTAAATATTTGCTTGCCAAGGTGACACTGTTTAATTCCCATCTCCAAAGAGCTTTATTTTTGCAGATGCATTTTTCAGTCTTTTCATACAGATGCTATTTATGTGCAATGTGAACTGAGCTTCCTAACATCCTGGAGTGTGATGTTTCGAAGYGGTTGCAGCCCCACCGGCACATGCAAGACATGATGATTTTCCCTCCTTCAGTCTTGGTTTGTGCTCTCCTGTCAATAACTTCATGGAGAGTAGGAACATAAATGCTATATTGCATCAACTCAGTGATCAGCCCGGGTGACTAGTCTGCCYCTGGCAGGAACTTGTGGTGGATGCAGGAGAAAAAATAAAGGAAAGAAAACTGTGGCTAAATGTATTCTTTCCTGTGCCAGTTCTCCCGGTTTCCAACTTTTAATAAACCTGGGAGCATTTTGAGTCAAAGTTGCATCCAGTGTTAGTGCTCAGTGTTCGACTTGTCCTCCATTTTAATGAACACAATTTTATCCTTCTGACTGCCACAGCACCCTCAAAATCTGAGTATTACAATTTTGCTATGCATTGTCAGAAAACGTAATTATTTTTATTTAAACACTGTAACTTAATAATTTGAGTGTGTCCCTTAAGTATTCTGTCATGAGAAGTCATTAATAACACATCCCTCGTTACCCCACCCATGAGCTGGCTCTAGAGAATCTCTCTGCAGTCATCACTCCTCTAAACCATGTAGTGCCTGGCTGCTGTCCTGGGTTTGGCTCAGACTGAATTAATTCCTGTCATGGCAGCTTGCAGGGTGCTGTTAGGGATTTGTGACCAGAGCAGTTCTGATAACACAGTAATGTTTTAGCTGTTGCTGGGCAGCCCATAAACACCACCACTTCTCACACTGCCCCACCAGCGAGGGCTGGGAGTGCACAGCGAGCTGGGATGRGACACAGCCAGGACAGCTGACCCCAACTGACCAAAGGCATGTCCCACACCAGGTGATATCTCAGTAATAAAAGCTGAGGGAAGTGAGAGAAAGGAGATACAATTGGAGTGATGGGGTTTGTCTTGCCAAGTCACTGTTATGTGTGATGAAACTCTGCTTTTCTGGGGATGGCTGAACACCTGCTGCCCATGGGAAGGGAAGAATGAATTCCCTGTTTTACGTAGTTTGTGTATGTGGCTTTTTTTCTACCTGCCTTTATCTGAAACCATGGGTTTTTTCACTTACACCCTTCTGTTTCTGTCCTTTCCCACTGAGGGAGGGTCAGCACGTGGCTGTGTGGGGCTGAGCTGCCTCTTGGGGTTAATCCACAACAGCTCTTTAATACACTGCAGTGCAGTAGATGCTCTGTCCTCTGATCTTGCTCTTCTTCCCTCTTTGTATAATCTCCAGTTCTGCTGCATCTCCTTTCCAGAGGGAACCAGAGCTGCATGTAGGGATAAAGAAATGGCTCCACCATTGATTTCTGTTGATTTAGGAATGATTACTCTTTATTAAGAAATACATACTAAGGGATCTTAATTGAAGATCCTTATTTAATATTCTTTTTGCCTTTTGACCATCACTGAGAAGCGAGACAGCATTTTCACAAAATTACCTGAAGGCCCCTTTCTAAGGGAACATGTATTTGTGGCCCATTTTATGCCACATGGACCTACAGCTGGGGTTTTTACTGTCCATCTTTTGACAGCATATCTTCCAGAACAAACCTGGCCTAAAGCAAAATGAACCTCAGAAAAGAATACATCAGAATGTCTGAATCTCATTCATAATGTGTTCAATTTCTTCTTTTCAGAACTTCCTAGCTTGGAAGCTTGACAGCACAAAAGTCTTATGAATTTACATTAAATATTACAGCCAAAAAGAATTATTGAACATGAATCTGATTCTTTCTATCAACAGAATGTTCTTTTCTGTAATATTTTGTTTTTCTTTTCATTACTTGACATAGCAGAAGTATTTTGAGTTGATTGAAAAGTAATTTATAATCAGTGGAAAACAGAATGTAGAAAGTTGTATATAATATACATTTCTTTTCACATCTGTCTCCCTATGAGCCTCTCTTTTATTTTTTTTTTTCTCTCGTATGGTTTTGCCCTGTCTTAGGAAATACTGCAATTACAGTTGAGTAAAATCAATGCAGCCCTTAATCAGCATAATTTGATTCCTAAGGAAATTTTTAAAACCCACAAACAACCAAAACAGAACAAAACCAAAACAAAGACAAACAATAAAACTCAACCAATCAAACAGAAAAGCTCCAAACCAAACTAAGTTAYTGAAAACAGTTACTTCAACTTCAGATTTTTGGTATGGCTGTAAGCCTCTTCCTTATATACTAGCCATGAGTCCTTTTCACTAGTCTTTTCACCTTTCTTCATGGTCAGAAATATTTAAGAGACCATGAGAGGAATTGCAGTTAAAATCAACTCATGCTTATTAGTTTAAGATGGATTATCAGAACAATGTAAAAATGAAAAAAATATCAGGTGAATAATCACATAGAATTTATTTTAGTTAAATCACATGAATGAAAATATCTAACAAAGGACTTTTCTAGACAGACACATGGTGAATGGTTGCTAGGTGTTTTAAACCTAACCAAAATCCCATGTTTTTCTCTTCGTAAACACATAACTATTAATAATAATAAWAAAGATAAGGCAATATCTTATCTCCAGGAACATCTGAGAGCCTGAAGCAAGGTTTCCCAAACTCAGCTTAACTGAGTGCCATTATCAGCTTGAAAAATACTGTGGTACATGACTGTCTGTRGTTGCTTCCCCTCTACCCAGTCCTGAAGTCTCTTGAGCCACAGCTGCCTTTGAAGCCACTGACCTTCAAGAGCCAATGCTGATGTGGTGAGGAGATTCCTCTTTAATCATTCTGATTTTGACTGGCCAATATCCATCTTGCCAAGTCCTCCTGAAGTCTGCTTTAATAATGAAAACAGTGGGTTTTTTYCAATTCTGTTTCTGTCTTCACTTTTACTTCCATGTTAGAGATTTTTTCCTTGCTATTTGTTTTTTTCCCCTATATCAAAGACTGAATTGATAATCTTTCCAAAATGCATTTCTTAAAGCTATTCTGATCTTGGCTTTCTCATAATTGCAGTTCAGGTACAATTATAACACTCCATCATTTCAGAACTTGCAAAAAAACAAACCTTGCAATGATGGAAAGGTCATTTTCCTTAGGAATATTAAGAGGGAGGAATACAGGCTTTAATTTCCCCTCTTTCTCTCATTGCCTTAAAAATTCATATTATTTTATTYGGGTACACTTCATTCATTTGTTGCTGATGTTTAACTGGTTGTTCTGTATTTTGCCATTGCATTTACAATGAATCAACTTCAAAAATATTTTAGTACTACACACTCAAGTGTCTTTAAATTCTCTGAAACAAAAAAAAAAATTCTTCTGTGTTTCTGTGATTTTGCAACAAATATTTCTTATAAAGCCTTCACTTATGGAAATAATGGGTTAATTTTCTCGAGAGTATCACCCAGTACAATATTCAGATCAGCATTTCTCAGGAGCATACCACACTACTGCCATGGGAGTGCCTGGCATCAGGCTCATGTCTGTCATAAATGATTTGTTACTTTTGGTGGAGCAGGGTTTTGATTTTTCCACCTTCAACCTTGTAATGAAAATCTTCAAATTAACTTTAAATTTGCAGTTTTGATTTGTATCTTTCAGTCACTTGACTACTGAGTGAAGTACTTCTTTCATTTCTGCAGGGTTCGGCACCACTTCAGCTATTTGTGAAGCACATCTGAAGGCTATATTAGTATCTTAAATGAAATGTGGTGATCTGGAATTCCTGTGGCACTCTTAGTCTTTTCCATAGAATATTGTGAATTGGAAGGGACCCACAAGGATCATAAAGTCCAACTCCCAACCCTGCACAGGACCAGCCCCAAGAGCCAGACCAGGTGCCCAAGACCATTGGCCAAATGCTSCTTGAGCTCTGTCAGGCTGTGACCACTGCCCTGGGGAGCTGTTCCAGTGCCCAGCCACCCCCTGRGTGAAGAACATTTTTCTAAAATCCAACCTAAACCTCCCCTGACACAACTTCAGGCCATTCCCTGGGGTCCTGTYGCTGTCACCACAGGACAGAGATCAGTGYYTGTCCCTCCTCTTCCCCTTACAAGGTGCTGTACCTGCAAYGAGGTCTCCCCTCAGTCTCTTCTCCTCCAGGCTGAACAGACCAAGTGCCCTCAGCACKTCTCATTTCTCCCAAGGCCCTTCACCATCTTTGTGTCTCTCTTTTGGACAATTTTCCAACAGCTTTTCCTTCTTTTATTGTGCTGCTCAAAACTGGACACAGAGCTCGAGGTGAGGCTGCACCAGAGCAGAGTAKAACAGGACATTCCCCTCCTTGAAACAACCAGGAATTCTGTGCCTGATGTACACCAGGGTCTGGTCCTTTTGGCCAATTTGTATCTAATTCTTAAATAGAGTCTTTAAATCTTGAAAAACTTCAGCAGAAAACACAGATTGTTCCTATCTGTCCATGCAGGCTCAGTTTGAAGGCAGGAGGTCAGTACCTTGTGGTCTGGGTCTCAGAGCCATGACAGCCTGTTTTTTTTCTGGATTTATTAAGGATTATTCTTGAACAATGCCAGATAATAAATTTCCTTCTTAATATAAATTTKTGTAGCCTTTTTCATTAAGAGCCCCTCATAGCAATCAAGACCCATCCTCAGTTGCCCATTAATCACMTATTATACCATAGCAAGAGCTCCCATGAGTGGGTTTGCTTGATGAAGGTTTCCATTAAAATGCAACTTCAACATGTTTTCAGCAGACATTTATCTATGAATATCAGCATGTGGTTACTCCGAAAGGAATCTATGAAATGTCTCATCTGCTGAGTACGTCAGTGAACTAAGACAAGGCATAAATTGACACAGTAAATAAATCTGCTCAGATAAATCCAAGTCTGCCTGCTCTGACAGTTTTTAAACAAAACCTATAATTGTGCAATGTCTTGTGGTCTGCAGTTGTGTTTGCTGTATGTCATTTATAGGACAGGTAATTAAACTACCTCTTGGATATCTCAAAATTTGCTCAATGAGTTTCAACCAAAGCTTGATCTTAGAATCTTTTCATTTCTCAGCATTGAGAAGATTATTGTGAGATCAAACTCAAGGGAAGAAAAACCTTAAGTAATTTTTTAAAAATAATTTTATTCGCTGCCCAAAGAAAACAAGGGGAGTATTCGGAGTGTTAATCTCTCATTCCATAGCTCATATGTAAACGAATTCATCCCAGCAATAAAAGTCCAGTAAAGGACATCAATTTGTAGGGACACCAGGGGAAATGAATGAAGGATGATAAAAATATTTGCAATACTAGCTGAATTGCTGCTGGGCTGCTACAAAGATATTTAAGTTAATTTCATGGCACAATATCCCTGGTTTAGTGTATTGAGTGAATAACTATTGAATTAGATCAAGTTAGAAGGAAGTGCCTCAGAAGGCAAGCAGCAYAAAATAATTACCATTATGTGCTGACAGGATAACTTTTTTTTTTTTTTTTTTCGCAGACCTTGACTAAGCAAGTCACTCATGTGCTTGCTTTGCTGGCAAAACATTTTTATTTGATTAAGAATCCCATGAACATGAAGCACATGCCCGAGATACAGCATGACCAGCCATCACCTGATTTYTCAAGAGATTTAAATAGACTTTGGATCAAGTCCCAGACTGCAGTGGTCTACTTCCATACAACAAACACTATCTTAACTAGCAAGAAATTGAAAAGTCCTGAGATTTTATTTTATAGGAGGTACATAACTCAGCAGAGTAAAGAGAGGGCATASAACACTCCATATGGTTAGTTATTAGAGGTCCTGAAAATAATGTTATATAMTGTTAAAATGTTAAATTCAGTTGATTTTTTTCTTCCAATTCTTTGTGCTTGGGATTTGGCACTAAAAGTAACACTCAAGAACAGGCTGTTGAGGTGTTCACTGGGTGAAAATGTTCCGTGTACATATCTCTCTCTCAAGCTGGGATTTTTTCAAGCAAACTGAAAAAACCTTATAATTCACACTTTTGTGTGTGCTAGAGCACACTTTACATATGCAAATAGTCATTTACAGCATTTACATAACTCAGTGGTGAAGGCTGTTGAAAATGTTACCTACATAGAGCCCAAAATGAAAGAATGAAAGAGAGACTTACAGAATTACATCAATAGCTTTTCACTCACAGTAACTGTGTCTTGTATTTCTACCACAGCCAAATAACAGAGGCAAGAACTATTTCCTTTGTTATCCTTCACATGAGATATTCTGTGAACACAACACTGAGTGGGTACATGAAACAAATCAACTCATTTCACACAGAGCAGTCATTTAAGTGTTCATTTATTTAATCTTATTTAGAAGTACAAGCCATATTCTTCCAGTTCTGAATTAAATCGATCTCTTTTGCCTGTTTGTCTTGTTGCTTTTATTTCTGAGCATTCTGACATCAAAGAGATGGATGTCTTTAGGCAAGGTACGCCGTTCTACAGTGAAATAGCTCTGACCTACGGATGTGTCAGCACTAACACAAGGATCGCTGTACAAACAAGAGCAGAAGTTAATTTCCTCCAAATTTTGTTTAAAGAGTTGTTTGAAAATGTTTGATATATGGTTGGTAAAGGCTTATATGTACAGCAAGTGCTTCTTTATTCAGTTCTGGTCTTTTTAATGCACCCTATGAGGCTGTCAGCTCTTATTAACATCAACATTAAAGCTTTGTATGTCTTAGTTTTGAAGTTGAACAGTTTACAGGGAAAACAAACCTTTGACATTTGTTTCTACAGAATRGACTGTAACCAAATAAGATGGGCAGAAACTTTAATATAATACAGTTATACTCAGCATTGAATGCCTTTTGGCTAATATGTTGACAAGCACCCCATGCAGCCTTAGAAYAGTGAGAGAGGGAAGATATTTGTATCCATAGCAGCAATTCACAGTAACCGGTCTCTATTTCTCCTTACTGTCTATTGTAAGGAAACTGCATAAAATGATCTGCTCAGCAGGGAGGAAGGAAATGAACGTCCCATTTGCTGCTTTGTTAGTAGGAAAGTGGAGTGATTAATCATTAAAAAACAAAAGGTAATATATTTTGTGGCAACAGCGATACTGTCAGTAAGAGCAACACAAAGGGCACCTCCATGAGTAACAAATTCATGTTAAACTGTGTTTAAAAGCCAAGATTGAATTCCTAGTAGTTTTCAAACCTATTCACTTATTTCACTTTTCTAAGAGTCTCAAGGTGCAAAAAACATCTCCTACAACCTCTGCAACCAAAMTCTTACAWATTTTTAGCAATATTTATTCCCTCRTTAAGAGTGGTTTTACCCTGCAAAGTCACAGTGTTCAAGTATCCCAGGCTGCATCTAAAGAGGTGTGACCCTCAAGGGTATGAGGAATGAAGCACCTCTTCCATGGAGACAGGTTGAGAGAGTTGGGGTCATTTAGCTGGAGAAAAGAAGGCTCTAGAGAGACATTGAAACACCTTCCAGTACCTGAAGAGGCAACTTGACAGAGCTGGAGAGGGATGTCTTACAAGGGCATAGGGGGATAGGACAAGGGACAATGCTTTAAGCTGAAAGGGAGTAGATTCAGAYTGAATATTAATGAGAAATTCTTCCCTGTGAGGGTGGTGAGGCCCTGGCCCAGAGGAGCTGTGGCTGCCCCAGCCCTGGCAGTGCTCAARGCMARGTTGRATGGGGCTTGGAGCAACCTGCTCTAGTRGAAGGYKTCCCTGCWRGGAGGGTTGAAATGAGATGKTCTCTGAKGTMCCTTCCATCCCAACCCTTTCTGTGATTCACTCAAGCTTTTCAGTCCTTGAAGAATATTTCAGTACCCTACTGTTAATGCATYTTTTGGGTTTCCTTTTATGATGTGTTTCCAGCCTTCTGTGATTATCACTACAATGGCAGATCAGACACACAAAGCCAACAGGTACTCAAAGAAGAAGCAGATGATGTGCCAAGGTGGAAACTTCTAGTGCAAGAATCAAACTTGCTAGTTCAATACTTGAGAGTAGAAATATGATGGCAGGACAATGCTCCCTTATTCTTTAAACTAAACTGGAGACTGGGATGTGATTCAACTTCCGAAAAACTGATTTCAAAAAACCATGTAGAGAGAGGGAGATGCTTCTTTTCACTACAAGAGAATTTCCCCATTTCTCTTTTGCAAGGCATAAATATAGAGATAGAGATAATAAGATGGACACTGATGTTTTAGAAGTCATCAGGRCTCCACTCCTGACTTCCACCACTCCTCATGTGTGGTGTACTAAAGACCATTAAATAAAATACACAGTAGTTGCCATACCCCAAATCACTTTTCCCAGAAAGAAAACTCATTCACAAGCAGCACCTTGGTTCCTATTTTGTGACTGTTCCTTTGCATTTCTAAGGACTTACCTTCACCAGGAGGGATGAAGGGCTGCCACATTTTGTAATCTGGKGTCGGCCTTTAAGCAAAAAAAATGATAACAAAAATTGTGTATGATTGAATTGCCTACATAAATGCTCCTTAAAATCAAGTCACTGCTGTWAAAATTAGATTGTTAGGTTGTCCCAGGGTTGCACAGTTCCAACTCCTCTGTAATTGGCCAGGGCCAAGAATGACAGGGATACTCTGACTCTGGGACWATGGCATTTCCGTTGTCCTCATGAGAAAGAAATCCCTGGACCCATCTTTTTCTTCATGGAGCATTAYAGATCTTCAAAGATACTGTGAATTYACAAYGAGCCAGACAGATCTCCATCCTCCAATATTACTTTTACACTCAGGAGCACCAAGTCCTGAAACTGGATAGAACAAGTCACAGAGTTTAAAGCAGGTGCTTGCTTGGCAGGGATTCTTCCTTTCCTATAAACCATTGACTTTGGAGTCTCCAAAGCCTGGGAGATATCAGGGACATCTATTCACTAAACTGCTCCGATGCATGCTTAAGAGATGAATTTAAATTCATRGCAGCCTGGGAAGCAGTCATGTTATCTATCTGAAAAGACAGAGTAGTGTCAGAATATTTACAAAGGAACAGACAACTCACAGTTGTAATATTGTCTGGAAAAGCACTTCAAGGAGAGAATTCCTGGAAGAAGATCATGAAGTCACAGGCAATAAATCCAACTAATGCCTTTTAAATATGTAGAGGTTTTGAAACTACTGAATAAAATACACTCARAGAAAATCAAACACAAAGACCTCTTGTTCTTGGCCTTAGGATTGTTTGGTAGTCCAAATGAAATGTGGGGCGAGGCACACTCCACTGTACCAAGGGCAGGAGGTGAACATGTCTTTAGTGTAGGAATGGGATATCCAGTGGCTAGGCTATGAAGCAAGAAGAAGATGAGGGAGTGAATAATTTTGGTTTTTTTCTGAGACCCCTAGSAGTTCTCACTGGTCCTGAGTAGTTCATTATGCACCAGATCCTTTCTAAAGGTGTAGATGTTCCTAAGGGTTTTCTGTTAATCAAAGTTCAGAGCAGAATTTTGCACACTGGGTCTGGCTGAGAGCTGAGACATCACTCTCTGCCCACGTGCAATTGCAAACTTAGACATGGCAGGTGTAAAAGGTGCTGCCCAATGAACCAAAGCTTATTACATATGAGAGGAGTTCTAGAAGTTTTTTCTCAATTTTGGCAAAAGTAGTCCTGTATTGGATGTATGGGACATAAGGGACTGGGGGCATAACTCTGAGATGTGGGCCAGGGGAAATGCTTTTCATTGTAACCTCTTCTGGGGACCTTCTTCCTGAAGATCTTTTTATCCGTTGCTTGGGTTGCTAGGAAGTGGTCAGCTTTTGAAATCACTGTTATTTACTTAATTGGTTGGTTTTAAATGTAAAAAGCTGCATAATGTATTAATGATCTGAAAAAACAAAAATTGGGTTTGGTCCCTACCAGGCACGTCACATATCCTGGTCAGAAGCTACATCTTCTCAGCAACTCCAAACTGAACCACTCCAATCCCTGCCACCTCTTTTTCCCAGAACACTCAGCAGATAACTCATGTGCCCTGCCTGAACRTTCCAYACTTGGCAAGGACATTGTAGTGCATTCCCTTTAGTGATGRGATGAAATCCCTTTTCAATGAAGGCCGTGCAAATTTCTGTGCATTGAAGCAAAGTATTAATATATCAAACAGAATTTYCATAATCAGCTACAGAAATCTCAACCTTTAAGATGCTGATACAGAATGCTCTTCTTTCATTCATATGTATGGATGTTGTATATTCACAATGCACACATMTGCACTACCCTTAACAATGGAAAAACACTACCTACATGCAACAGATGGCTTCTTAATTCTATTTTGTTTTGTAAAATATCTATTAAAGCAAATATTAAAGCTATCATTTCTTCAAGGTTAAGAAAATTTGCATGATAATCTCTATAAATTAATGGAAATACTAATAAAATAATGCAGAATAAAAATTTTCTGATTAATGGCAGAAGAATAATTGAACATTATAATCAGTTATAATTGAATGAAGGGCCACACAGGAGATTCCGTCTTGGAAATTACTTTTATATGAAAAACAAAATAAGTCAAGAACTCAAAAGAAAAACACTACATAGCTCACAATTCAAGAAAATTTTCTGCAGGAATAAGTGATAAATGTTTCTTCAGAGCTACCTGTATCTGCAGGAGGGAAGAAACATCTAATGAAATGCAAGCTTCTGTGMAGAAAATTGAGTGAATTTATTGAGTAGAAAATATGGCCTATATAAAAATTGATCAGATGCAGGTAGATCAGCACTATGATATTTGYATTATTATTTATACACAAGAAAAGAAAGATAATTTTTCCAGTGATAAAAACACTAAACCTAAAAAAATAAAACATAAATGTGATTAGATAATCTGTTCTAGTTCTACAGAGTTCCGCCTTGTCATTTTTTTATCTTAATTTGACTGTTTTTTTAAAAGTATTGTAGAAAGAAGGAACCCCTAGTCCTCTATAAAAGACCTCATGAAAATAACTGACTTGTAACTTCTGTCCTCAATAATCAGCTCAATCTAAACCATAAGTTCATCATTTTTGTAGAGTGAAGACTGAAAGACCTCTCCTGATAAACCTTGCTAAACRATTTCTGAAACATATCTTCATCTGTATTAAAAATCTTCCATTAACAGAAATTCACAGAATCACTGGACAACRTTCTTAGCAGCCTATTTCTTTTTATTTTGAAATATACAATAACTTTCCAGAGAGTAGTCCCCAGATAAACTATTTTCTGCTCTAATGGACCTAGCAGTTTATACTCAGAAGTGAAYGCATGCCATTAAATTACATTGAGGGATCCAGTGCACAGTTCATTTATACTTCATTCTGGTTTTTTTTACAGAAATACCACGTGGCAATTGCAATGGAGATGGAAAAAYGTTCCTTAAATCATGCCATATTGTTATCCCATAATATTTCCCAGGACATTATAATTCTGCTCATTTTTAAAATCTCCATAGAAGAGGGGAAAATGAAACAAATTATACCTTCTTAAATTTCTCACTGCTTAATTACTTTCACTGACATTTACATGGCAATACTTTTTATATATTTCAGTTTCCTCAGTGCGGGACCATTTGAGAAAATCACTCAAATAATCATTAGATCATTATCCCCATTCAGAGAGAAAGCATTTAAAATGTCATCACACCACTCATCCCATAAATAAAGCCTTCAAAAAAAACTGAGTACAGTTTTATGAGGGCCAAGCAGCTTTTCACAGTTAGTAACTTTGCTGAGGGTGAAATAGAGAGGGGCAGCTCTGTAACAGTCAGAGATAGGTTTGTGTTTTACAGGAATATGATCTGTATCACTGCCAGAGACTGACAGTTCTCTAATTTAAACTAAACTAGTCAGGGCCTTCTTAATGACTGCTCTCCATTTGTTGTATTTTACAGCCTGCTGTTGGCTGTAACAAACATATCATTCATCTCCCACTACCCTTGAAGGTGTGCTTACACTCCCCATGCAGTTTTCCAGAGGACAGGTCTATGGCCAGGAGCCAAGGAAACTTTTTTTTGTCTTTTTTTTTTTTGGTTTTTTGTTTGTTTGTTTGTTTGTTTTTATTTTTTTTTCCTCCTAGTTCTCGGTTTTCCTTCCGAGACAGAGCTCAGCCAGTCAGGATGGCCAGCTCACCCACTGGCTTCTCCTGTGCCCTCAGGTGGCCCCGTGCCTTTGCTGTCCCTTGCTCATTACAATTGCATTTCACAGTGACTGTCAAGTCAGCAGATTATGCTGTGAAAAATTGCTCCATCGGGCAGCATTTATTATCATTTCAAGTAATATTAAGTATTAATATCTGCCTTGTGAATGTTAAAGGGGTCTGGGCTTTAGACCAAGGCTAAACCAATGACCCATTAACCAATGGTCTGTGGGACAGGAGGAGGGGGAGAGGGTCTGGTCTGAGTAAGTTTGACCAGGTCAACAAGCTTGCTGCAGTTTGGAATAAGAAAGCACTAAAGATTTTTTTTTTTTTTTTCGGAGACCAAGTTATACTCAAATGTTTTCACTTTTGTTTCCCTTTCATCTACCAAGGTGATGCATGCTTGGGATGTCCGTCAGAAGTGCAGCAGTGATTGTTTTTAGATAGAGCTCCTTGCTCAGCAAAGTAGCTGCATCCATCCCAACAGCACAATCCTTGCCATTTAGGACAAGGCTCAGTGAGAAATGACTGTTCTGCCTGGTGGCAAATCTTCCATTTCCTTTGTTATCCAGACCCTGTGGCCAAGGACTGTGTGTTCAGCCACAGACACAGTGCAAGCTCGCAGGAAGGGGAAGATGCATAATTTATGCTGTGAGCCAGGACAGTGTCTCACACATTTTAAAACAAGCATTTCCTATTTCATGGCTTTGGCCAATTCTACAGCTGGAGATGGCTTCTGTCCCATTGCACATAAGCCTCCTGTGCATATTTCAAAGTCTCTGCACTAGAGTAGAATTTCTATACTTAAATGGAAATAAAAATTCCTCTCCCACTATCAGCCATTTCAAGCTAAATGTTTTTTTTCTCTTTCAGGCAGCTGCAGAGGATTGTGCTAGCACAGAAAGGGAAGGATRCATGCCTTGGTCCAGGTACAAATTCTAATAATTGGAGAGATTCTGTTCTTATCTTCAATTAATCTTTGGGAGGACAAACCACTTGATTTTCCTTGCTGCTCTGTTAGACCAGGTGTCACTTCAGCCCCAGCCATGGTGTGTGTGACCCTTCCTTGCTCCCCAGTGATGTTAGCAGGGATGTGAGCCTGGTCACCCAGTGGAAGACATGCAGATCTTAAAAGGCAGGCAAGTGGCATTTCAATCTGTCTTTGCAAGGCCACAAAACATGAAAGATCTTGTCAGGWCTTAAGGCAGAAAATAACTCAGGATTAAATGGTAGCCAGCATAATARAAAAACTGGTCCTTTTTTCCTCTGCAGGAGCTAAATAGGACCACCAAAGAACTTGCCATGCAAGTTTCTTGCTGGTRGAAACAGGAAGAAAAGGGAGAAAAAGAATAATTTTGTTTTAAAACTGTTTTTTTTAAAAATAATAATATTTTAAGTGATGCTCTGTCCCTGCAAATGGGTCAGTCAATGACAGATTTGCTGTGGTCAGTGAGAATTGTGATCAAAATAGTTAACTTTGAAATAATTTTATTTTTTAGTGCAAGTCATCCTACATTTACATTCCCTTTAAACAGCTCCATTTAATTCACTGAGTGTTGTTGCTGTARTACAGCATTTTGCCCTGGACATTTCGCTTAATATTCCAGAAAAATTAGAAGCACTAGAGGAAATAAATAAAAGAAATAAAAAATTTCAAGAATCATCATCATCTCAAAAAAAAWGGAAAAATTATCTTTATTCATTCTAGAATAGAGGAGTGTTGCAGAAACACAATAATATTGTTAATATACACGCAGGGATTATTACAGAATAGGATAATCCAGATTTTTGCATTTACACTAATGTAAATCAAGATGGAATCAACTTCATTTGCAGCCAGAGGAATTTGGTTTAGGAAGGCATGTGTGCTGTTCGACTCTAATAACTCCWACAGTAGATCACCAAGGCAGATGAAAGAATCTCCAACATGTAAATATAGGCATACATTAAGATTTATGTCTGGGATTATGCACCATGTGTGCATGTTTTAGACATACACCTGCTAAAGGGGCATTGATCTTCACAGATGCTGAATGGGACAATGCRACAGCAGGTCCTTCCTGAGCTCCTTTCCATGGTTTATTCGAATTTATAACAGAGAACCTCGAAACAGAATCTGGCCACTCAGTAGTTGGAAAGCATAAATTGTAACCAATCTCTTAGAGGAGATTTCCAGCTTTCACTCTCAGCATTTGTGTCTACACAGCTGCTGAGTGACCAAGAAATCAGTTTGCCATTTTTTTAAGCAACATAAAGGCAAAAGGACGATGTCTAAGCTGAACTTCCCATAACATTTACTCTAATCTAACTGCTTTAATTAGAGCTGACRGAAAGGTCATGAAGGACAAGTTTATTTTCCTAAGATGGAAAGGCTGACTCTTCTCATGGTTTCCCAGCAAACAACTGGGACAGCAACTGGGATGTTATGGGGTAAAAAATGTTCCCTTGAGTAACACCTATTCTCTGCATACCTCAGAAAATTTAAATTGAAACCCTACCACAGCAGAATGGGATGGTAACTTTTTCTACAAGCTTCAGCAGAACGAAGGTTTGCCTCTCACATCAGGGTTGAATGACTTCCAGAATGGAGGACATTTAGCTGCAAACTGTCTGCAATAATTCCATCACTTTCAGCTGTGGAAACACAGCCTTGCTTTAACCTAAATGAATAATCTGATTTTCTGTAGTCTGTAAAAGCTCATCTGAGCAGACATGACAGCTGTGAACTATTTTCACTGCTTGAGATAGGGAATACTGTGTTTGTGCACTGTACCATCAGGTCCTTGTATGGAATATAACCAAGCTGCCAAATTTTGTCAGCAGTGGCTGCATTTGGAGTAACTTCAGAAAGTCAGTGGGAGCTAAAAATCCCTGGAGATCCTCTTTAACTCCCTTACTGGCCCTTAATGTACTCATTAAAATGGCACAGCAGCCCTGTGCAGGTTTAAACACTTCTCCAATCCCCTCTCATTTCCCAGTTCCTGCAGCTCTCCACTGCAGTCACCCCTGTCAGATGGCCCAGGCTGGATCTCATCCACCCCACACACAGCAAACAGGCACCCACTGAAAGAGTGACAGGATGTGCCACACCTGCATTCTTTACATATCCGAGCTGGTGACACAGCCTGAGACAAAGGCAGTTTCCATCACTGGATATGGATTTGTTTGATCAGTGTYCAACACAAAACATGCTGCCTGGAGCTGTGTGCCACTGCCCTTTTATTCTGTACCTGGCAGATTTTTCAGCATTTCACCCACCATTTCCTTTTCTTACCAGTTCCAGATGCCCCAGAATCTGGAAACAAGTGGTATTACCAAAATGTGCAGGCTGATCAATCTGGTTTTGAGACTAGAGAAATACCGTGGTATTCAGCTCATTGACTTTCTGACTCTCTTATAACCTCCTAAGGCTCTGGCATCACAAGACATGCATTCCCTTCAGTTGCACTCAGCCAGTCGGGAAGTACCTACAAACTTTCCTTCATCCTCCCCAGCATGATATAAAAAGGAATATTTGAAAAGCCTATTCCCTTCTCTAAGGTTCCTCAAGATGCTCTGAAGACAAACGTCTTTCAGCATTCTTGGGTATATTTTACTGACCCCTTCTCACATTTAAACTTTCTGCTGTCTTTCTTTTATGCTGTTTGAGCTCTTGACTTCTGCCTAAACTGGCATGCGGTGATGTAAACCTCAAAATTCTAACTTTCCTTTTCCATTACTTACTGGTGTGTATCAATACATTTATAGCCACTGCATTATTCTCTTRAATAATCCTTTTTGAAGTCTAACTCTGCTATTATTACTACAGACAATTTAACTAGAGTTATACAGAAGCATTTGCCACATGTTATTTATGAATTTCTGGTTAAATAATTTGAGGTACAGACTGTTTACAAGGTAAGAGATGCTATTTTTATAATTAGCTTTAATAAATATGCAAAGGTCAGCTTTGCTTAATAGTGTCTTGATGATGGAAATTACTAAATAGAAATACATTAAATCAAACATAGCAAGTGAAGATAAAACTGTAAACAGCAGTTTGACAGATAAAAATAACCATCCAGGCCTGTAAAGATATGTCAATGGTAGAACAAAATAAGATGAGCAGAAACTGAGCCAAGTTAATAGGAAAGTGTCGCTGCTGATGCTAGTGTTTTTAAAACAGGCAAACACAAAGGAATAGTATAGAAAGGATTTTTCATTTTAAAAATGGTGGTTACTGCAGTTTAGAGTCACAAAATACTGAAAAAAAAAGTCCTAGAGAAAGATATTGCAGGACACATATGAGTTATGAGGTCACCTGGTTTTTAATCAAAACCTGTGAATTCCAGAAAATATGCAAACTCCTACAACAAAATTTGAGCTAACCTTCCTATCTCTTTGCTGTAACAAGAATTGAGTCAGTATGAGGAAAAGATGTTGAATTTGCACACCCCACTGTTTCATATTTCTCTGCTTGACCTTCCTTCATTATCCTCTGGGGTGCTCTGTAACCATCAGAAATGGAGCTACTGCTGCCCGCTTCTCCACCCATCCATCCCSACAGAGCTGCTGAGCCAACACTGGTTTTTACTCACCCTAACTGCAAAGGGAAATGATKTAGCTCACACCACCAGACTTGTCCCAGCACCTTTGGGACAGTCCCAAAGRCAGTGACCAGTCACCTCCAGAAGCTGAACTTTGCTTTGCTTCCTGCAGCATGTAATGTGAATTGTTCTGATGCAAGGATGGTCCACGTACTCAGAATTTATATCTTCTCACATTCACTTGACAAGAAGCAGATTCTGAGATTTTTTTTTAATCTGTGTTCCTTCTCTCTGAACTCTGTGTCCTGTCTGTGAGTTTGATGGTGCTGCTTCTCCTGGGAACAGTCCACAAAAACTGCCACCATGGCTACCAACAGAAAGATAAGGAGAGGAAGCTCATCAGCCGAATGGCACGTGCAAAATTGCACAGAGTAAACTGGTCTGCTCTGTCATGCTGAAGCTCAGCCAGKTTTGCACCAAGGCTCTGCTCAAGGCTCTCCTCACTGTTCCTGCAAAGTATATGCTGGTTTGTATTCAGGCTCCTCTCTGACAGATGTCAGCTAATTCAAATCAGGGAAGTGCAGCTGGAACTGGAGTTTGGATCACTCAGATTTCTGCTCTGCAGGTAGGATGGGTGTGAGTGGTGGGAAATGTACAAGGGCAGTTATTCTCTCTTGAGCAGAAGAAAGGACCAAAGCCACCCAGAAGAGACTCAGAGATCTGGCAGAGATTTGGTTCTTAAATGGAGAACAGGCAGTGATTCAGCCAGGCACTGCAGCATGTACTTGCCCTCAAGGGAGTTCTGAAATCCACCCTTAACCTACAAAGCATGAGTTTATCAAGGGGTTTGGTGATCTTTGCCTAAATTAATGTGAAAAGGAGCCAGCTTGGCTCTGAGGTCTCAGAAGGAGCTGGAGAAAAATGTGCTCTCCCTTGCTTTTAACCAAAGAAATTTTTGTGTACAATAAAGAACTGCACTTTCAAAAAGCAACTGAAGGGTTGCATGAAGAGCAATCCCAGCCAAGCACTGATTGTGAAAACAGATATGCAGGMTTCAGTTTAGATTCCAATTTGCAACAATGATCAGTGATGTTACCAAGCACAAGGAAAACCCACCTGAAATGTGCAAAGAGCACTCAGAGCAGCCAAACAAAGCAAATGCAGCTTAACTTCACTCCCTGACTGCAGTAAATTCATCCTTAATAATTCGTGCTGAACTTTTCCAGYTTCTCTCTCTCATACCGTATCACCAGTCTCCAAAGGCAAGAGATGGGATTTGGAACTTTGCTGGTGTGTTTGGGCTATTCTGTTCTGGCACAGGAGCACACAGCACCCRGGCCACTTCCCTGCTCCTGGGAGTCTTGAGGGCCAGAAGACAATTTATAGAGGTTCAAACACCAGCAAGAAGCTGGGGCACCATGCTGTGCTCTTAGTAGCAAGTGTCAAAAGACATTTAAGTGATGCTTCATTACAGCTTGTCCTGTGCGGTGGTGAAAAGCCCTGAGCTGAGCAGGAGCAGGCTGACCTGTGTGTTATTTTCTGCAGAGGGAAGAATCTCAGCACTCAGCAGGGCATCATGCAGCAGCTCTGTGTGAGAGGGGAGTGCAGCACTCTCGTGGCCAAGAGGGGTGGTGATGACATGTAAAATAATTGCATTTTGTGACTTCAGGCTATCAACAAGTGCTATTCCCAGAGATGAGCAAAGGCCACAYGTGCTGGCAGTAAATTGTGTACGTGCAAGCAGAGGTCACTCACTCCACTCAACCCCACTTCCCCGAAGGAAAAAACATTTCTGAGTTTCAATGGACCTGAAGTAGGAGCTGTGATTAGCCTAGCTGAGGAGGATTTGGGTGTGAGAAGACAGAGCAGCTGATTTTAGCCACCACGCTCTAAAAGTGACCTCCTTTCCTGTGCTCAGCTCCAGAGATGCTCCCCCAATCAGTCACCAGCTCAGGACTGGCCTCTCATCGTCCTCTGTTCCCTGGGCAGAAGTTTCAGAGAAACAAATCAATTCACAATCTCCTGATGGAAATCTCATGTGGTGCTGATGGAAATACCAGGAATTTACTTCAAACTATACCCATGCATTTCAGAGGTCTTTCCAATACTATACACCATCAGCTGTTTTGCTGCATTTGTACGAAAACTGGGAAAAAAAGTCCTTCCTGTAGCTTCTCCCTTCATGTTGATGTTCACTCAAKAAGACTCATCAGCTCCATTTTCCAGCCTCTCTGAAGACATTAAGTAGCATTTKGTCAATTTAGGGACACATCCTCATKCTTCATTTTCTTATCCTGGCATTTTGGCTTCCATGAGGGTGTTGAAAAATGAAATACATGTAATTTGTTATTAAAATGTTGCCCATACTTGAAAGATTTTCACAGAGGCTGCCTGGTCTCTGGAGGAGACACTCTGATTTCACACATCTGAGACAGAAGGCAGGAGAACTTTTGACAGTCAGTGTGGAGTTGTGAGGGGACAGTTTACATTAGAAGAGATGTTGAAGATATCTCTTTCTGTCTGTGCTTGGCTTAATAGGATCAGTATTTGTCTGCTATAAAGGTCTTTTTGCAGTGCTTTATTCCTTCGACAGTGGATCTGCTCCAAGTGGCCAAGTTTCACCCATGAACAAGTGAGAGAAACCAAGAAAATTGTGTTATGTGACTTGAATATTCAAAAAAAGAGGGTATATTACCAAAAAGATGACATTAGATGACAGAAGTGCCTTCTGTGTAGCTGTATTATTTAAGGGAGAGAGCTGTAGAATTAATAGCACAGTGTTTTAAATATTATTAGGTATTATTATGTACATATGAATTYACTCCACTCTTTTGCAAAAATTAGGAAATCTCTGAGCTGGTTTGAGCTTTCAAGTGGACAAAGTGAAAGAAGAGCCGAGTAACCTTCTCCTATGAGTGTGAAGATGAGCCCCAGCCCCATCACAGCCATCCCTTGGGGACCAAGGGCCTTGGGCTGCTCTCTTGACTGCTCACCCCAAAATGAGCCCTTCACCTCCTGAATCCAACAGARGCAACAGACACTTTGCAGGGATTATAAAATAAAAAGAACCATTTTAGATAATCCMGGGATAACTGCTGCTGCAATTCACCCTTCAGGCCCATCTGGAAATCTGCACATAGGCAGGGCTGGAGGATCCACCATCACACAGGCACAATATAACCTGGAATGAGTCCAGAACCCTCACCAGGGACTCTCAGGGACTCAGAACAAGGCCGTCCTCCAACTTACACCTGGCAGCGTTTGCATGAATGCATTTATTTTTAGAAAAAGCCATAAAGAAATGARCTGATAATTAAATCAAATTAAATTTTAAAAATRAAATAAAATMAAAAKAGCTAGGGCATTTCAATTTGAAAATAATTTGAAATACCATTTTTTCAGAGAGGTAAATTTTTTTCCTAAGTCCTGACCCCTTCCTGTTCTATSCCAGGTGGCAGAAAAATGGTAGTTAGTTTGCTCTGTTTAGTTTCTTGGAGGAACAGTAATGTCTGCATTACAAAGGGAACAGTAATTTTTAACTTATCAAAATGTCAGTAACATATTTTAGAATATTACTGTTTATTTAAGATTATTACCACTTATGCATGCACTTTTTTTCCTTACTTACACTGATTTCTTCAGACACAGCCCATATAATAGCCAGCAGTCTCTGGGATTTGGTTCACCTTGGCACACAATCTGTCCCCTCTGGTTATGATGCTCAGAGGGAATTTGCACCCCTTAGTCTTTGACAAGTGACTCAAAAGTCTGGTGCAGGGTTGATGTGGGTAAAGGACAGCAAATGTGAGAATTCAGTTCTCCTATGTGATACCAGCAATCAATTACTGGGGTTTTGTTTTCATATTTTAGCACTACTTGGCTTTGCAGAAGGGTGAGAGTTCTGTGATTTCTCCCCACTAAGCTTTGGGGTCAAATGCCTGCAGCCACTGGTGCTTTGYTGATATCAGTGGACACTACAATCCCTGTGATTCCTTCTCTCAGCAAACCTGCAGCTCTAACTCCTTATTCCAAACGCCAGACAGCTTTCACCATGAGACAGGTGCAACCAAGACATCACACAGCAGCATTTTGTGTGCAAAGGTAAATTTTACTCTAAGCTTTGAAAGGGAACTTTGAAGGGAAAGAATGAGTTGCGCAGGTACAGTAGAAAATATTGTTAAGGTGACTGTTGGCAACTGGACAGGCCTGCAAACCTCTCATGATCTTTTAAGTATTGGTGGCACCTTTAAAATGGTACAAAAGTTGCTGAAATTCTTTTGAAATCCTGCCGGCTTTTACTGCCCACCTCTTCTCCTTACCCATACTCAAGGAAACGCTTTTTCCTGTCTCACTCCAATTTATCACCGGGGTTTTTTTTCAGTCTCAAGGTCATTAAATGAAAGATAGCTGTCTTAAATAYTGAATTGTAAACATGTTCTGCTGGCTCTGCTGTCAGCAGCTGCTCTAGAGTCGCACTCACTGCTCTTGCTGAARCAGAAAGAGGTGGCAATAATCCAAGCAAAGTCACTGCAGGAGRCACCACAGGGAGCTGGCATCCACCCATTGCCAGGGAATGGCTCCTCTGCCAGCAGGCATCACGCTGGCCTCTCCACCCCCTCGAAACACCTCTATTCTCAAGCATTTGAAAAATCACATTATAAACATTAATGAGCACTGTCARCCAGCTTCCTTCYTCCTYRAGATCAGTTTGCATAKTACTGAAAATATTTTGAGGTKATTTCATCACAACAACACRTTTAATTATCTCAGACATTTCGGARTGTGGGTTTCAGCACAATTAATTGCTCTACATTATTCCACTTATCRGTGACAGTGACATAATTTTTGGTGATAAAAGGCTCTTAATCACGGTTTACTCTGTAGGCAAGTGCAAGGAAAGACCAGCTGTCACCAGAAAACAAAAAAAAAAAGCAGCACAAATATTATCTATCTGGGATTGCAGACGGAGACGGAGGAAGCCACACGTATGAAACCAGACCATGAAATAAACTGCCTTCCACCTGCATGTGCTGCTTCTTTCCCCGTGCTGCACCCACCAAGGCTGGGAGGAGGAAAACACCCCTCCAAGGAGAGTTTTTCTGGATGCAGCTCTTTCCCTGTGTGTTCTCTGATGGATGAACCATTGCTGGCCCCAGGAGCTAAAGTCGGGTGGATTGTGAGGGCAGATAAGGGATGAAAGCGTTCCTCAGCGATCCTGGAGTCTAAAGCAGGTTGTGAGTAACAGGGTAAGCCAGACCCAGTGCCGTGAATTGATGGTGTCCATTTCTTTGCAGAACTCTTCATCCTAACCCTGGAAACTGCTCCTCAGCTCCCTCTGAGCTGCCTCCATGGTCCCTTCTTATCTTCTCTCCTGGCCCTCACAGGACATCAACTCTGCCTCTCACACAGCCACAGAGGATGCATTTACACACCACAGTGTGCACTTCTCTCACAGCTCCAGGTTTCCCCATACTGCAAGCTAACAATTCATCTTTCTGGGAACCTTATTAGCCAGGACATAAAAGTGCAGACTATTTTCATGAAGGATGATGAGGCTTGCTTGACTCTTGATATGTCAAGTGGTGAATTGGATCCAAGCACGTAGCCATGTGCCAATTTTGATTTTAATGTATTTAGTGCCTATCAGGACACAGATTTTCCTAAGAAGTTTCACGTTCCTCCTCAACTGAACTTATTCCTTATGTTTTTTGCTGGAATATTTATCTCCATTATCTCACATCAGTATTCTTTGACTGCTCCTATCACCAGTAACTGTCCATCTCCTGGTCAAAACTGTGCTTTTGCTCTTTGATTATGGATTTTCCTGTTTCTTACAAATAGAAAGATGAAGTGATCACCTCAGCCCAAATAAAACTGACCAAGGAATGTGAATTTAAATCTCTGTGATTGTCTCTTATAGATCCTGCAGGGACACACAAGAAAGGATGGCAATGGAATTGGGGTCAAGTTAATACAAAAGGCATTTCTATCCCCTCCTAGAAAGGGCACTGCCCCCCAAATCTCATATCCTTTACAGCAGCACAGATGTGTAGCCAAAACTGACAGGGTCTGCCATCAGATGTCTGATAAGTAATGGAAAGAGTACTTATAAGCTATGGGATTGTGGCCCTTCCTTACAGCTATTTCAATGCTTTTGATGTTTTATTAGAATTTTAATAAATGGAAATAATGCAAGCGCAGAAAAACTTGGAGGTGATAGGCAGGGCATTTTTATCTGTGCTCTTTTRTGGACTCAGCCCTTAATCCCAAATATATCCATGTGGTATCCATAATGTATGTACCTCCTGAGGCTGTGAGATGGAACTGGCAACAGCCAGGTTTTTGCATGAAATTCCTATCACTCACCATTTCCAACTGAGGCTGAAATATCCCAGCAGGAACTTCCCTGTGCCAGCCCTCACTCAGTGCTGTGGGGCAYAATTTAGGAGAGAATGAACAGGACACTTTGTGAACTCCCAATAAAAGTAATTTTCAAGCTTGCTCAATGGCCCAGGTGCAAAATACTGCCACAACTGCAAGCCCAGAGATAAAGAAAGTTTCAGGCATGAGGCACAGTTAAATGAGCAGATCTGAGGAGGGACAYCTCTCTCACTCCAAACATGGAGGCTTGTGAGCTTGGTGGATGCCAAAAGTTAAATATCTGTAACCTCAGGGCAAAAGCAAAAAGGTATTTAGGGCCCTAACACAGTAATATTTGGAATATTCTGRATTTGCTGGTGATTCATAGTAAAATATAGAGGTTTTATCTTTCCAGTTGGGTATGGAAAAACACTGAACACCTGTTACRAAATTCAGCAGTAGGCTGAAAGCATCAGCTTTTCATTGAGTTGAAAATACCAGAAATTTTGCATTTGCCATTTGCAAACCAGAATGGCAAGCTCTGATTTACCTCACAAATGCCGCATCACCCAAATTCTCAGGAACACTTTTTAGCTTTTTGGACAACTTAATTTATTCATCTATTTACTTTCATTGGTGTCAARGAAATGGGAACTGAAATAAGCAAGATCCAAAATAGTGAGAGGATAGATTTTTGTCACTGTAGCTGTATGTAAGGAGAGGACAGATCATAGAGGGTTATTGGCATCATTTAGACAGGCTTTTTGTGGGGATGGTTGGAGGATGCTGTGGAAAGACAACGGATGGGTTTGGGACCAGCCTGACAGGAGGGATGGTGACACACAACGTGCTGATGTGAGAAGGTGGACAAGGGAYTGAAAGGTGGAATGAAGCCAAAACAAGGAGGCAAAACTGAGTGTGAATAAAAAAAACTGCTGTCCAGATGAGGGAATGACAGATCCCAGCACTGATATGCTGAGGAAGCAGACAAAGAGCTAAATCCTGCCAAGCTCAGCAYCAGTCCCTCCCAGGTCTTGTGTCTTTCAAGGCCATCAACAGCCATAGGCCCTGATCTGTCAGTGCTCCCACCTTGTCTTGGCCCTTGCATTCATGCAGAGATAGAGGAAAGGAGACTCGTACAATTTTGTGCTTATTTTCTGCTTATTTGTAGGTATTTTATACTTAATTTTCCACTGGTGCATACACTGTTACAGCAGCATATTTATATTGCTCACACACCTGTGCTTCATTATTTCACAGGCTCACAAATGGATCTTCATCATGGAAAAATGGATTCAATCAGCAGGGATGACTGTGCTGTTCTGGATGAGCCTTTTAAAGCAGCTGTTTCCATGGTGTTTAAGTATTAAATACAGTAAGTGACATTCCTGAAGCTCCTGGCAAGGCAGCTGGGCAGACAGGCAGCTAGGAGTTGAGAAMATAAGGGCTTTTATTAGATGATGGTCAGAAGTTTATAAGGTAGRTGGAAGACAGACAAGCAATTCCACRATGTCCTTGTGCAAGCTCCAGCACTGCAGTGTGTTTAGTCTGTCTGTGTATCAGCCAATACACTTTTCACTGAACTCCAGAACTCTCTGYGAGCAACTTTTTATATTTGAATATATCTGTCTATCCTTGAAGCAACTTGGATAAAATATTTCCCCTTTCTTTCCTTCCTTCTGCTGACGATCTTATTCCATGYTAGAAGCATTTTTTAGCAAAATGTTAAGCAATGCTATTGCTACTGTTGCCAATTGATAGACATGCTCTAATGCAAACAGCCTGGGAGACAATCCCTGTGCTTCTGAYATTTTGAAGGCATCACACTGATTGTTAAGTAGTCCATTAGGGATGTTCTAGGTTTTGAAATGTATTGATTTAAATTAATGTACCTATCAACGTTACAAATGCAGTTTGTAGCAAACGGCTTAAAATGTATGAATGATAAGCCATAAATAATATCTGTGGCTGTAAATTAAATTACTTGATTAGGCTGCAAAGATGCACTCTAATTTGGAACAGAAAATTACTTTGAAGTGATTTCAGCAGCTGATAATTCTTTTAGAGTAGCAGAGTTTTATGAGCCMTAGTCTTCTTCAAGTGAGGCATCAGACCAACATGGTTGGTTGGGTATTGCTATGCCCTGAATGCAATGGATATGACAGGCTGGCAAAATAATGAATGACAGCTTTTTAAACTAAAATATGAAAGTGCTTTAAGTCAAATACATAAATTCTTTTCTGATAGAATGTGAATAACCTTGGGTTGGGTGTGAGCTCAAAGCTCTTAGAAGGGCCTTAATTTTGAAAGGCAGCAGAGACAGCATATATTTTTATATACACATAAATATAAAACCAATTCAACTTGAAGAGTGGTGGCTACTTCCAGTTGTCTGGGTGCATTTTTTTTTATAACCCAGTATTTCTAAATGTCCCRTTAACTGGGGCTTGGGGTCCACCTCTTTCTTCTGAGTTCTTCCACTAGATCTCAACTCATACATTTGTTGCTCTGAAAGCCAATTTCTCGGCACTTTGAGTGTGGGTTGKTTTTTTTCTCCTTTAATAAATGCAAATAATGGGAGATGGTGTGGTCATGCATCACAGGATGATGAAGAATTCAAAGCGCTTCAAGTAAAGGGGGCTTGTTTGATCTCTCAAACCAATATTACAAATCATTCAACAGCAAGACTTGTTTAACTATATTTTGATTTCTCCTCTGCTGGGTCTGGTTGGGCAGAAGTGTCTAAGTTCTAGATACATATATATATGTATCTATACATATATATATGTTTAYATTATTCAATTAGCATTTATATTTAAAACTTCCATTGATTGATAGATTCATATTCCATGTCCCCCCGAAAGGATCAATAAATACAGAAGTATTTATTTACACGGTCTAATTATTTGGTGGAATATATTGCCACAAAACATTTTGGGGACAATATAAAAATAATTTTTATAAGCTATTGGATGAATCACTGGGAAAAAAAATTCCTCTCTTTCTCTTAAGCACTGTGATYTGCTACCATCTGAGTCAGAAAATTCCTCTTCCACCAAGCATTTGCCTTCAAGATTGCCAGAAGCTTGGAAGTCATACCATACTTGGAAGAAAAGTGTTATTTCATGTTTCCTCTTGCCTCCCCTGTTACTCTGTATTTTTCCTTCAGCATTTACTGTTGGCCCCTGTAGGTGGGGTAAGATCAACCTGTTGTCTGAATACGGCTATTTTCATGTATGGATAGATTTTTCAGAAAGACCTTAAACTTTAGAGATCAGTAATTAGAGTAAAGAAATGAATTTTTTTTTTTTTAGTTTTAAAGACATGGATGCAATGATATGAAGAAATGGAGTATATTGTGAAATCCTTATCTTTGTAAAATATGAAAAAAATGCAAATCAGAGCTTAAACAAATGCAAACTACACTGAATGTCTTTGAAGATTGTGGATAGGCAGTTTTCAGTTGGACCCCAYGCAACACCCACATAATTAGTAATGTATTTTCTTAATGAATTGACCTTGCAGAACTGCCAAAACACAAAGTATTGAGCAAGTAAACCCAAAGCCCAAGGGAATTTAAGGAATCTACAGTTATGTTGTATCTAACCTATATCATGTATTCCACAGCACCAATGAAGGAATTTCCTTCTACTCAATGTGAATTTCATCCTTTTGGGTGAATTAATCTTTAAATGAGGTCTGTTGACACTGTCTCATAACATGAAAAATAGCTGGATATCTAAAGTAACCTTAGTAATCATTAATTTTCTAAGTGAAGGTTAGAAGGGCAKTTTCACATCCATTTTTTACTTTATCCTACTTTTCTGGTATTAATCAGCCTGTCCTTTGGCTCAACTGCATGGGCATTAAGAGTATCCTATWACCATTGCAAATAAATGGAGCAATAAAAAAAATCTTTTCCACCTACCTCATGTAAGGTCTGTGAGACAAAGACTTTTCTTGGTCTCTTATTTCAACAGTGCACTGGAGCCTGACTACCAAATGATTGACAAAAAATTATTCTAGATGAGGAAAGTTTACTACATTTTTCTCTTAAATCTCTTCCCTTAAGATAAGGCATTGGAAATCYGGAGTTCTGAGTGCAGTCATGGTAATTCACATCTTTATGTAACTCASTCTAAGAGTTCACTGTCTGAATCTGCTAAATTATAGCAAATGTTTGATTGTGGACTTACAGATTGTTCTCTAAGCCTCTGGAAGAATTTCTCCATGTCCCCAAACAACACTTTTTTACCCAGCTCTCTCATTTTCTTTCTCCCAAAGAGAACCAAGTGGATTAAAACTGTGGCTTTTAAAATGAGTGCCTAATGAATTGCCGTGTTATGCCTCTTTTTTTTCCTGTAACACAGAGAAAAAACATTGCAGTTGGAGTTAGAGGCAAGTTATGAAATCCCTGATGTGCAACAACTGTAGGGTAAATGAGTTGAATGGTTTTGCCTGGTCACAAGACAGACAACATAAAAGAGGAACAGCAGTGAAATTATCAGCAGAGCTTTTGGCTAAGAAAAATCTCTTAAGAACTCTGTAGCACTTCAAGGCCTGGCTAGAAAGACTAATAATATAGTCTWCCTGCTTTTTATTTATTGTATTGAACCCATTCAGCAGCAACAGACTGTCTGACCTGTGCATGGGATTAGTTTCCAGTGGAGCTGTTATATTTCAGACTCCTAAAAGCAAAATCCACTTGACATCTGGGAGAAAAGGGCAGCAAATATATTACAAAATTTAATGAATCCAATGGAAGAAAGGGTTCAACTAAAGTTGAAAAATAAAGTTGAAAAATAATCATGTTTTAAATATGAATGGGTAGGATAGGCTATTACTGTATTGCTTTACTCCTGCTTTTAATGGGGCATCATTGTAATTTCTAATTGGGTTGCACCCGTGTAAAACTGGGAAACAGAGCCTTTARGCTATTTTAATTTATAATAGGATATAAATTATTTGGAGCTGAAATTCCATCAGTTTAATGGCACAATGTCAAAAAGTTTAAGCTACATCCATGAAAAATACTGATTTTTCTAACTATGTGCAAATGTTAGTGCTTTTCAAGTCTGTATTTGACATTTTGTCAGTAACCAATATGAAGAAAAAAGGAGACATTTCCTTGTGCTCAAAATCAAGCCCATCAATGATACCAAACAATTTGACTCTTGTCTGCCTCCCTCCTCACAGCTGAAGAGGCTCAGAAACACAGGCAAACAAGCAATTGTCTGTAAATAGAATATAATAGATGCTAATAATTAAAATATGGCTGATTAGTCATTTCCTGSTACCTCCACAACTTTTCCTGGTTTGCATTTCATGACTGATGGCCACACTCTGGTTACATCCTAAGTGAATTCTACATAGGCCTATTCCAACAGTATCTTCAATTTAATGACTCCTCAGTATTTGCTTTAGTCAGCCAATTTCTACACCTAGAACAAACCCAGATGGACTTTCCTACCCCTCAGRAAAAAGCTTCTGTTTTAATGATTTAAATGTGTTCTAGTAAAAATATTCCAGCTCGTAGAATATTCCCTTCCTATGGAGGCTACATAGCACCTGTATCCTTCAATATGACTTGATTAAATGACACCTATRATTAATTAAGGCAAAATTGCATTGGGTAGGATGGTCACCTTCTGTACAACTAAAAAGAAATGTTCTGGAACAAAAGAAGAGCCATTCTATTCCTGTTCTCCCAAGCTCTGCTGCAAATATAGGCTGACAGGTTAATAAATGCACTTCTAAACAGTTTTAAGAAGTCACGCATCTGATTCAAGAATTCTGTTCCTTGGTTACCTTACTATTCAGCTACTGAAAACTTGATTTCCCCATCTGTGAGATGACAAAATTGAATGAAAACAGCATTAATAYTTATGTTCTAAATAGAAAAGGCTTTCAAAGCATGTTCATAAAGGGGAAAATAAAAGCAGAAATTTATCCAAAACTTTCCAGCCTTTTGCAAATTTAAAATTTATCAGCCTTGCTGCCAGGATTTGTTGGTTTAAGAGCAAGTGATCGTATTTTATAAAAAGTATTAATATAGGTTAACTTTAACATCATTTGAATGGTCTCTATTATGTTGACCAGTTAATTTCAACTACAGTTCATACTGTTATGAATATGTATTCCAAAATTGCCCACAGGTGGGAAAAAATATGTTTATTGGGTCTTGTGAAAATGTTTAATGATGGCAGCTTATATCCTACATTAAGATCATTYAACAGAATGTGTGTGCATGTGAACACATACCAGAGGTATCACTAAAATTATATGAAAATACAGTGAACTTCATTTCTTTCACATTGTATTTAAAATCTCATTTATAATTAATCATGTTGCCTTCTTCGGAATAAAATCCAATACCTTATATAACTTGACAATCATTAGAAGCATCTGATGAAAAATTCAATGTTTTGTTTGAAACAATTTTTTAAATCCTTATAAATGGAATTTYTTTCCTGGTATTGTGGCCTGCCAGTATTTCCCACTTTTCTGAGATATRCTCCAAAATGGTTGTATCAAAATGTCCAACTATTAACACTTCATGATCTGCCCTCTTATGACTTCCATTTACCCACTGAGAGAACATGCAAAAAAAGGAGCAATTTTCACACATTTTTCTTCACATTCTTATAAAAGCAACTGTCATCCCAAGATACTTTTATTATTACTTACAGTCTTACATTAGTTTCCAGTTCAAGAGAGAAAAATCCTTTAGGCAAGAAGCAAAGGCCCAGTGCAGGAACTGACTCTCCAGGCAGTACAAGCATAAAATAATAAAATATTTGGACATTTGAATTCAAGCATACTGAAGAACAGCTGCTCAAAAGTAGTGACAACAACTTCTGTGCAAAGCCTGACAGTRTTTTGTCCTTTTTGCATATTGAAAAAGCCCACAATTGCACACAGGACAAGGCAGAAAAACCCCAACCCTTTGCTAACCGTTTCCATGTATAGAACTGGGTACAGTAGAGAAGTCCTGAAAGTGATGAAATTATAACAGATTTCTTTCAGAAGACTACTATAATTTACAAAATCATTTTTGATTTTAAATTGCACGGAATGAGTGTGGAGTTTGTGGAGTGTGTCTCTCAGTCTGGGACGGAAAGAGTGAGAGATTTGGTGTTGTTTGTTTACTACAGGGGTCAATAGAGATGCTCTGGTGCCTTACTGGAAAAGGAAAAAGTTCCTGTCCTTTCTTCTTCATCTGCATTTGTAAAGCCATTCTAATTTAACTTGTAGTGTATATTATTGCCCACAATGAAGATGAAAAGGGTCACCTGTGTTTAAGGACATTAAAAGAAGTCCATRGCTAACCAAGGAACTAAGATTGCAAAAATGGTCTCTGAAATATTAACTTCCCCAACAGATCCTTGGGCTCTCTGGACGGGTGCAATCGACAGTAACAGACTCACCACAGAAGTGGTGGATGTTCTTTTCACAAGGCACTCATTTTTTACTGCTGTGACTTGGCACCATCATGTGGCCACTTTGAGTTTTCTCAACTTAAGTAACAGTTTATACAGAAAACCATTTGCAATTAATTAATTTAAACTTAAGTATTTCAAGCTACTTTAGAAGGAGAAGGTACACATCTTAAATCTATCTGTTCACTAACTGAACAAATGAATATGCTGAATAATGGTCCTTTTTTTTTCACCRAATCTGAGATTTTTTAATCAAGGTTTTCCTCATGTTCTTTAAGCCAGGTTTTATTAGGTTACAAAAGACATTTTCAGTGCTTCATCTTGGCCTAAACCTTACCAATAGCGCACAAAAATTAGTATGATATTACAGACAGCTGTCCTCTTCCTCWCTACATGAACTGTGGAAATTACTTTCAGAATTAAACAGGTCATTATCCCAAAGGATTTAGAACTTCAGTCAATCTCCCAGGAATATTGTTCACCTTGTTTGATCCAAACAGGGAGTGTACATCTCAGAACTTGAGTCAATCAGGTATTCCTCTTGCAAAGTTTCAGAGTCAAAATCAGAAGACAGGTATGTGTGATGTTAATTCATATTTTGAGGTTTAGGTAGACACGAGAAAGTTTCACCATTAGTGTTTAAGAGGCCCAGAGGTGGAAATCTTATTATATTCAGGTTGTACAGTGACAACTTTACGTTTGCCAAAGGATTTCTGTGACATTGTTCTGAGTGGAATAATGAGAAACAGCTGTGCAATTTACAGGAGTACATTATTKCTCTTTTTAAAAATATATGTACATCTAGAGTATATTCAGTAATGAAACACAATTCATTATATTTTTAGTACAATAATGGGAAATTTAATTCTGTAATTTWTATGATAAAATATAGTTTCAATTGAAGCAGTGATAGTCTTTAAAATATATACAGGTTATATACAAATAAAAAGTTACATTACAAATCTTTTAATTGAAATAAAAAATAACYCTACACATTTTGCAATAAATTGTACAACCCTGTTTCTAAAAAGACTGTAATAAAATAGAATGCAATTTGTCAGATTCGTCAGGCTGAGGAAATGCCCACTTATTCTTTACATACTGAATGTCCAACTGTCCAGATTCCTTGGCCAACACGATGCCTAACAATCCATTTGCTTTTTCTGGCTCTCCCAGCAGAGTCATAGTAACAACCCTGAAATGAAAAGAATGGRGAAATGTTCTTTAATTGAGGTAAAATTAATAGAAACTGGTGCTTTCAAACATGTTCACATCAGGTTACTTACAGTCAACTAAATGATTCTTCTTTCTATTCAAGTCCCACTAGCTTTTTACCAGTTGCAACCATTTAATATAAATATAGCATGCAATTCTTCCCCCATGCATTTCATCATCAATTTCTAACCATGGTTGAAAATTACTTCAAGCTTGTAAAAACAAACAACGTTTTATGGCCTTGTCCAGTACAGTGTAACAAATTTAAAAAGGTAGTTTGTTTCCATATCTTTGGTAGTTCATAAAAKAGAGTTAGAAAATCAAATTTGCAACAATATTAGTATTTTTTTTAAAAGAGAGCACTTACTTCTCTGATGGGACAGTCTGCTTTGCCACAGGCAACAAATCGTTTTCCAGAAGATCCCAAATGTAAATATTGGATGATGCATCCAGGACAAAGAACACAGCAGGTCTTGTCAAAGCCCACTGCAGGGCAATAATTGGCTGGCCTTTGGTGCTGTCATTCCACTGCATGAGGGGATACTCTGATGTCATCTGGTGCAATCTAATACTTCCATCTGAACAGCCAACCTGTATCATAGTCAAAAGAAAACACCTTCTGAAATAAAACAAAACTAAGCAAGATATAAAAAGTAGTGTGGCTTACTGAGGGACTTGGCAGTGGTAGGTTAAGGGTTGGACTTGATGATCTTGTGGGTCTTTTCCAACCTAAAYGATTCTGTAATTTTTTTGTCACTCTTCATRGCAGATTGGAATTAGTAAGGTAAATCTGCTATCACGTCTGTTTTAAATAAACCAAATAAGCAATACTCCCTCAGCAAGTAATTAAAACACAAAGTTTCTATTAAAATGTTTTCATACCAAAAACAGTGGCTTTCCAAAAGGGGAGAAATCAATTGCAGTGATGCTTATTGATCTCAGTCCGCTTTCCTGGGGCCTGAATAGCTTTGGAAAAACTTTAAAGTCATGTCTTGTACCGTGGCCTACAAGACCCTAAGAACAATATAAAGAAAATTAATGAAACAAAACAGAAGTTGCATTATTGGTATTACAAGAAAATGTTAAATAATTYACAGAGTTGCTACTTTAAAAGATCCTTACCAGCTAACAAATTTTAATAGCTAACAGATTTTAATAATAGGCTCAAATTATAATTTTATATACAGTCTACTGATAAAATTCCAACTAAATGAGACAGATTCAAAAACAAAACTACAAGATGAATTCCAGCACACTACTCACGATGTTTGTTCCAACAATGAAGTGATTTGGATTAGAAGACAGAAATTTAATCATCAGTGTCTGTGGCATTCTCTGGCTAATATCCTTTGGGAAAAGGCTGCGAAAAATGGCAAAGGCAAAAGATGACATTAATACAGGAAATCATCCCCTAAAGCAGTGCAAATACATGCAGAAACTCTTGATCTAAATGTCTATGACTAGCTCTAGGAAAAAATGTGTGTACAAAAAGCCCCATGAACAGCTAAGGAAAATATAAACGTTAGATATATCTTATCTAACAGCAAATTAGTGAAGTATATGAAAAATTAGCTTTCTGAGACACATATGTAAAATTGAAATACCCCAGTTTTCTTACCTGTTATTCAATTCCATAGCAGAGCTATGTACTAACTTCACCTTCCCTCCAGGAACTAAACCTAAAATGATATAAAATTATTATTTAAACTGTTTTAAGCCCTCTGCATAAAAAAATTTGCAGTCATTAAATGAAATCCTAAGGTAATAAGTAAAAGGATATTTCATAATTAAATTGCGTACCACAGATACAACTTTTGATACGTAAGAATCTTGTATCATTTAGAACTATTTGCTTCAGAATTCAAAGCTGAAGAGTTACAATCTTTGATAGAGACATGGTTATATGTTTCTTTTTCAGCACTCTGTAAAACCCAATTCTAGCAATGGTTAAAATACGTATTTGTGTCAMCTGGATCTTTGACAATGAATTATATTAATGAGATACTGTAATAATGCATCCATGAAGTTAGTCAATGTTACTTGTTTGTAGAGAACAACATAAATAATTCAAATCTTTCAAAGACAAGAATTTCTCGAAGAGGAGAAACATGAATGCTGGTTGCAGTAAAACTGTGTCAACACATGACCACAGATTTAAAATGTAYCTCTCCACAGACATAATACCCAGCTTTAGCAGCTTAATATAGCCTAACATTGCACAAGAGCTTATAGAAAACTGATCGAAAATTCTGGTTTGCTAGCATTACTTCATTGTTTATTTATGTCTTTTCAAAGACACATGGATTTTAGTCACAGCCTTTTCCAGTTAGGTGGAAGTGTAAATTTAAACCATGCAAATGYAAATTTATTTAAAGAACAAAGAATGTCATTTTCTTCATTTACATAACTCAAAAAGGACTGAATGGACTTAATTCTTCAGCTTTTTCACAGAAAACGTTTTCTCACACTAAATTAAGTACCTTACCTAAAAAATGGCTTTTAGGACAATTATGAAAATGGAGACACAGGCAACAACAAAAGCATTATAGGAAGTTTGGTTAAACTAAAATAAGAACAGGAGGACCGAAGACATAGAATCTCATATTCTTTGAAATAAAAGCTGTTGACAACACAGAAAACTGCTTTGCATTTTAAGAAATGTGGCTGTCTGATGGCAATTGCCAATACAAAGTTAGCAGATGAGATTAGCATAGCAGTGAAAAAATTATTCCTGTTATACGTAACCAGTAACCCCAAACATCAGATATGAACTGTTCAGAACAAAYATTTTCCTCAGTAATTTTGTCTTCTTCTAAACTACTTCTTTACATCACTTCTTTACATCACTGATTCTTCCTCTCTCTTTTAACTTCATAGGCTCAAAACTGGAGCATTTTATTCTACCTCTAACATACAGTACTCACCTAAGTCAGTTTGTGAACCAGCTAAATCCACTTTTTGTAATTCAACGACTACCTGAAAAGTCAATATTTAACATTAATAAACAATTCAATAAAACAATAAACAACTTCAAAGTTTTTTAACAAGTTGCAATAGTAAGTACTAACTTTAAAGGACTGTTTGGAGATGATGCTCTAACATTACAATGATTACAGGWAGATTCTCTACTCCCTGTCAATGTCTGCAATTCTAAAAATAGCTTCACACGTCTCTGGATGTGAATGATGGAAAGCAGAATATGGAAAGCTGCATTCTACACTTAATTGCTAGTTAACACTGTGTTGGTTTGGTCAGTCACAAAAAAAAAACAAAAAAAAAAACAAAAAAACACCTTAAGCCCCCAAAATAAGGAATTGTAATACATTTCCTGTGCTTTCCACTACACATGAAATAGAAAAGGGTAGACCATATGGCCTGAACCTGTTGCTACTTAGGTTACTAAAYGTAAGGCTTTAAAAGGAACTTGATTATTGACATAGAGGTGAAATACTTTTATCCTTTATTGTTCACAGGTTCAGCAGCTGAACAATAGCTGTTGACCAAAGCTTCATCAGGAAAAAAAAACCACTGAAAACATGTGATAGAAGAATTGTTGGGACAGTAAGAGCAGCAGACCTGGTGCTTTCCTGTCCATCATATTTTAGGCAAGGAAATCTTATCCTCTAGTTTTCACACTTTATCTCTTAAGCATATGTTTTATATAAATTATTAATTTAATTTSTCCCCTACATTCAGTATAGTCTCTGACATCACTGTGATTCTAAAATACAGTACATGAGTAAAAGAGAACTAGGGACTATAAATCAATTAATAGAAATACGTGAACACATTTTTATGAACCAAAACTACTCATTGCCTTTTTCCATGAATTCATGTACCTGTTAATACTTTTGCCTAAAGATAACATTAATGAGTCAGATCAAAAATTTTAAGCAGAATTTTAACAGAAWGGTTAGTGCTGCTGTACTTTTCAGGGAGGCAGCTGTCATCAGAAACTCAGAATTCAGGTTGTTATATTTGAAGTATTTTATTGTTCCAACACATTATACCCACTCTTTTCATACATATATTACTCACCCACATATTGAGGATTCCATTTTCATCCATTGAAGCTATCTGAAATGGAGGGCCTGACATTTCTATGAAAGGAATGGCAACAATTTATATTCATACACTGACCTTCTTCCTGAACAGTATCAAAGGATTTGAAACATTTCCTACATTAATACATCCTCTGAAAGTTCTACAATCCTCTCAGCTGCATAAAAAGGGAAAGTGCTCTAAYTCTACTGAAGGAAAAAAAGGCATGAAACTTTCTTTACTGACAGGGTGGTCAAATATTGGAGCAGGTTTCCCAGAGAGGTGATCAATACCCAAGGCCTGTCGGTGTTGAGGAGGCATTTGGACAATGCCCTTAAAATCATGTTTTGACTTGGTCAGCCCTGACTTGGTGAGGCAGTTGGACTGGATGATCCTTGTAGGTCCCTTCCAACTCAAGTCTGTTCCATATCTGTCTGTTCCTCTATGTGCAGTTTGTCCTACCAGAAAGGCAGATGATCTCTGTCTGCATCTTTTTTTAAATGTCTGGGTACTCRTGGACTTTGGAAGGGAACATAAAGTGAAACAGATGAAATCTTGTAAAACCCGCAATATGCAGCACATTTCTTTATGGAACCACTGTGGATTTCAAAGTACAAATCTGCAATGGAAGTGATAATGTCTTCTCTAGCACACTGTCTGCGAATTTGATGATGTGAGGATTAGAGTTTCTTTGCAAAGGTTGGTCATAAAAAAGAAATTGAAAAAAGGCGCAGGAAAAGCCACAAATTACAGCCACACATTGTAAGTGCTTTCAGATATAAGCAAGTGGCTCCACTGATTCAGATGGGGTTTTTTGACATTAGAGAAGCACTAACACTCTTCCAGAGGCAGCTCTTGAGTAATAACTTGTTTTATTAAATATTGTCTGGAAAACAGACATTAAAACAAGCACACACCCACATCTGATGCAGAGCTGCACTGAATGAACATTAAATAAAAATGAGAACAGAAGACAAATATGAATGTTGAATGCAATKGAGACTACAAACAAAAGAGGCAGAGTAGGATTATAAACTGTATTTTGGCTATGATATATTTGTTTCACTAGATACYTAAAGAAAGACTCATTTATTGATGCTTTGAAGAGCAGCTTACATACCCTCCTGATAAGAGAGGCTTGAGAACCCATAACTGTGGTCACTGTTGAGAGAAGTTGAGACAGGTTCCACTGACAGTATAGGAGAGGTGTGGTTCACTGAGTTTAGAATGCCATCTGTAAGTAAGGGTAATGAAAGTTAAACATAGGACTTTCAACAAAAAAAAAACCCAAAAAAACCTTAATCACTTTTCATTTTATGTGAGAATCATGGTTACAAAGAAAGAATGGCAAATAATAAACTTTGCAAAAGTCTTAAATACAATACTGCAAAGTGTTCCCTAAATCAACAAAATACTACTAGATAAATCAATGTTTCAATATTTCTACTCACTTCTCATTTTCCAAATGACTTCTGTACCATTTATACCACTGTACCAGACATTTCATTAAAATCTGCCACTTCAGGGTTAGCATGGAAAGAATTATGATTATTTCAAKCTCCATAAACAACAGGAGTGGAAATAAATCACTTTACTTTCAAAGAAGACAAAATTGAAGAAAGATTACTCTTAGCAGAAAGTATATTGAAAAATCCTGAAACAAAGAATTCACCACAGGAAAATATGTATTTACCCTTCTGTAACATTTTAAGGCAAATGTGTGTTTCRAGTAATTTCAATGTGTATTCTCTGTCAGATATTCACAATTTCTGGACTTGCCTGTGCACTGAACTTAATCTCATTTAAGACTAAAGGCATTAAAGCTTCCCAAGTATCCAGCATTAAATCTGCCAGCTTACATAAGCAAATACATGAAACAGTASACATACGTTTGACTAACAGTGTGCAACACAAACCAAGCATCTTTGACTTACTGAAAAAAGTTAAAAGTCTACCAACAACCAGCTACTGTTTGCTTTTACATAGCTGCTGCAATTAGAAACGCTTGTGAAGAAAACTGAATGTGCATAGTGGGTTGTTTTAGAAAAATAACAGTACCATATCTTAAGCTAAACAGAAAATCATAGAATGGTTTGGATTGGAAGGAATCTTGAAGATTCTCTCATTCCARCCCCCTGCCATGGGCCAGGTTTCTCAGAGCCCCATTCAACCTGGTCTTGAACACTTCCAGGGATGGGGCATCCACAGATTCTCTGGGCAACCWGTGCCAGGGCCTCATCACCCTCAAAGGAAAAAATGTATTCCTAATAATGAACCTAAACCTACCCTCCTTCAGATCATGGTCATTCCCCCTTGTCCTACCACTACATGCTCATGTGAAATGGTAGCATCTGCAYACACACACAAAAAGGGAAAAATACATAAAGAAAGACTTGTTTTGAAATAGCAAAATTACGTATAAAACTATTTCTATATGTTAATTCTCACTCTAGGTTATCTTGCATGAACCCTACAGAAACATTAAGACTTAGGTGACAGTTTCACTTTCCACAAAATGWCTAACCAGAATGCACAGATGCTCACCTGTGGAAAATGTGGGAACCCTGAATGTCCACTCAGTTTCACTGATCATCACATGAGGGTGCATTCTTGAGTCTTCTCGAAGATCCCACACCAACAGTGAACCATCTATTGTTCCAGCAAAAACTAATGTTGCTTTACTAGGACTAAAGCAGCAACATATCACCTGTTAAACAGTAAAAAAATACAGGGTTGATATTATGATAAAGGTCAATGATTTGATGAGCCTCAAATATGTTTGTGAGCATGTAAATCCAGAAAACACAGATTACATGTGTTTATGGCAGAAGAGCAATCTATTTTAAAAGGGAAGTAGAATACAAGTAGGCCTTCCTTTTTCAAAATTGTTGTGTAATCTGCATCTATTTCCACAAAGCTGAAACGGGTGACTCAACTGTATGAGAACGATGAGTGGAGAGATGTCCTGACAACATGTGTCCCAGATGTTTTACTTCCAATCACTCTTCAATCATGAAATAGAGCCAAAACTAAACGATCAATACAACCAAACACCAGGACCGTTCTACAATCTAGCTCTGGAGCACAAAACAGAATGAGAATAGTGCTTTGTTCACTAGGCTCAAATGTGTTTCTCAAAACATAGAACATGGCATATTTTGCAGCAAGACAAAAAAAGACTCCAAGTAAAAACAAAATCTTGCAATTTAATTAAAAATTAAAGTCTTGACGGGCAATTGATGGGAAAATATATTAAAACATACCTCTGAATCACATATTAAAACTTTCTGAGGACTGGARGGTTGCCAGATGTTCCAAACACTTATGAGGCTCTTTCTGCTCAGCAAACCAACACCTGCTTTTTCAGGTAATCCATGAACAGAAAGCAGTGTCTGCCTCTGAACTTGAGACACATAYAGGCAAGATATTTTTCGGTCTAAACCATTAAAACAAAGTCAAGAAAGAAAAGCAATAAATGRAAAAGCAAACTYRCTGCAGACGAARAARCATATTTAGCTGCTATAGCAACAAACAAAGAAACTAAGATGCAATTAATTATGAAGAATATTTCTATTAACACTGTGTTGCTTTTGAAGCTATTCAATAAAAATGGAAGGACTAGAGAAGGTATCCAAATATTAGAAGCAGAAAGCAAAAAGGAAGAGAGCTAGGAAATTAATAGAATAATTATWCTAAGCTTAAGCAAGCCAATCTGATCTGATTTCAGTATATTTACTGAAAATTAAACTGAGTCTCAAACAGGAAACAGCACAGGCCAGGCTTTTTTTGTTTCATCTCATGTGCTCGTGGTTAGATGACGCAGGGTTCTGTGTTATAAAAGGCTWTCCTAACATAATTACAGATGCTCTATTTTTAATTTTTCATCTAAACAGCTCCTCTTTATAGGGAGWAGATATAATTGCTTTTCAGATATATCAGGCTACAGTGTCCCTGTTCAATACCCTGCCTTTATTTGTAACTTTGGCCCTACTGTCAGCATAAAGAGCCCAAATGAAATTACACTCCTTAAGATGGCCCTTCAATAACAGGGACAAGAAATTACATACATCATGTTAATTGCTGGCTATATTTCTGGTAGGAATAGATGGCATATATTCTTTGTAAGAAGCTCTGATGTTCCCTATGTGAAGCCAATTTGCACAGAGTTCCAGCAAGATTAGTGCAATTAAAAGAGGGGTTTACATCATCTTTATATCCTGATATGTGCTGTTTGCACAGTCATGACAAAGAACATGGTACTGTGCATAAGAAAGAAGAGTTCACTCTGTACACTAAAAGGTGTAGAATAAAGTTCCCTTACCATGGAGGAACGGCTGGTTAGTATTTAACTGGAAACAGCTATCACTAATAGACAGACTGGTTTCTCGAGATCTTAGTTTCCTGGGTTGTGTTGCAACTTGATCTTCCTCTAGCAAAACAGCAATCACCTTTCAAACATAATTACATTTATAGAAATAAAAGGGTGATCTTATCTTTCAGCTTTGCTATTTGTAGCTTTCTAAAGTTATGTGGATTAATTTCATAAACCTTTATCAATTGCTTGCTAATTTTGTAACTTTGCAAATGCAGGTTTACAGATACAAAAGTTGCACAGCTCTGATTCCATTCCTTTGCAGAGAGATTATTCTCTTTGATAACATGTATTATTTAAGTAATTTATTTAAATTAGAACAAGAACTGTAAGTGATCTATCACATTGTATACTTATGCACACAACTTATAAGGGATATTAAGGATAAAAGTGTACCTGACAAGCAGACTGGAGGAAATTTGCTAATCTTTGTGAATCAATTTTAAGTGTTGGAGCTCCATTCACTGATGTATCCTGGCTGTTTATGGGACCTRTGAAAAACAGAAAAACAAAAACCAAACTTGAAGCTTCAAAAGGGAATCAGTTAAGAAAAGTATTAGGAAAATTTAATTTTTAAGCAAGTGGAGAGTGGCAGGAATCAACTTATCTTCAGCAGAAATAACAGCGTTGAAGGACAAGATCTGTTGGAGACTCATTTTTGCTGCCAACAGAAACATCAAGCCAGAAGGAAAGATTAGTTCTGCCACTTATTTTTCAGACCCTCCACATGAGGATTCAGTGCCTATGTCAGCTTGCTATCAGTGCAGCCTGCCAGTCTATAGACTCCAAAGAGAAATTTTGCATTATGTGCACTCATCCGTAAGTGAGCAAGATTAAAATGCTCTTCACCTCCAGATACAATAGCAGTTTCTCCTGGATGCTGTGTCCATTTCTCCAATGTCTCAACTTCCTCAGTCTGAATGTCTCTGTCAAGATTGTCCTCATTACAYTGCACATATGCCTAAAGTAGAAAGATAAAATTGATCAGTATATGGGYGACACAGCTAAGAATGACAGCTCATAACTAAACAGAACTTAGTAATTTTAAAACTGATGTGTTCAACCTCTTCTGTTTGTAAATTCAGACCTGGGCATACTGCCACACTGTCACTATTTTGTGCATGCACATTCTACCACATTTCACACCAGAGTGCTAAATAAATAATAYTGCAAAAATTCAGAATGTCTTCCATGATACTGTTTTGGTTTTGCTTGGCCCAGTTTTTGGTAGTGGGGGGCCACAAGGATGGCTCCTGTGAGACGCTGCTTGAAGCTTCCACCATGTCCAGCAGAGCCAATCCCTGATGGCTCTGAAGATGAGGGACATGCCACTAGCCAACGCCAGGTCAATTGGAGATGGTGGTAACACCTCTGTGATTAACATATTTAAGAAGAAAATCAAAACAAAGGAGTTCCTTTCTAGCCAGAGAAGAGGAAGASATGAGAATATGTGATGGAAACAACATGGATACACCAAGRTCAGTGGAGAAGGAGGGGGAGGAGGTGCTCCAGGCACCACAACTGAGGTCTGCAGGCCATGGTGATGACCATGGCGGAGCAGATGTGCCCTTGCAGCCCATGCGGTCCACAGAGGATGCAGAGATCCACCCTCAGCCCGGGGGGGAGGTGCCCATGCCAGAGCAGGTGGGTACCTGCAGGAGGYTGYGGTTCAGTGGGAGACCCCGCTGAGAGAAGGGGTCCCTGCTTCCAGGCTGGAACAGCCTATCCTTGAAGGACTGCGCCCCACGGATGAGTGACCCACACCGCAGCACTAGGGGAGATASTTTTTGTCTGCCCATGGGAGGGACTCATGTTGCAGCAGTTTTGGGACGACTGCTGCTTGTGAGATGGACCCACACTGGAGGAGTTCACAGAAAATTGTCTCCTGTGGGAGGGACACCACGGTACAGCAGAAAAAGATCCCAGGAATGAGCTGACCAAAACCCCCACGCCCTTTTCCACCTGTACTGTTAGTGGGAAAGAGGAATGGGCTGGGGTGAGAAAGGGTGYCATTAAGGGGTTATTTTACTTCTCTTTATCTTCCTCTGTCTCTGTAATAAACTCACTCTGTAACTTTAAAATGAGCCTGTTTTGCCCTTGGAATGTTTTTTCCCGGTTCCTTATCTCAACTCATGAGCATTTCATTAATGCTTTTTTTTTCTCTTCTCTGCCCAGCTGTGGTAGGGGAGAGTGCAGAGTGAGTAGCTGTTGTGGGTGCCTGGCATTTGGGCCAGAGTCAAACCATGACAGATGTGTAAACACCAAACCCAGCATATTCGGGGACAGTGACCCACAGACAGGAAAAAAGCCCTCTAGGAAATGGGGAAGGAAAATGAGAGTGCTCTTCTAAGACAGAAAGGACATGGCCTGTCAGTCCAAAAGTTTTAAGATCAGTGGTTTATGGCAATCGAGGCTTAAATGAAAATTATGAATTTATTACTTTACTGTTCTATTAGCTTTAGTAACTTCATTTTTTAAGGAAAATTATTTTCCAGAAGGAGAATCAGCCTTATGAGGATTAAAAAAAATTCTATGTATTTATTACGCACCTGCTTAGTGTTCATTTTTCCAAAATTCCTGATATACATGTCGTACTCATTGACAGGGGGCAAATCCAAGAATGAAAAACTAACTGAGAAATCCAGGTCAATCAGTGGGAGAAGTTCAGAACTCCGTTTTCTTTAGGACAAATTACAAGAGAGAAAYACAAAAATAGTTAAGACCAAGCATTTGGTATTCCTAAGGAAAGACAACCTAATTTTGTACAGTACCAGAGACCTAACAATCCTTTAATTTGCGTGAACTGAAGCTGTGCCAAAATTAATTAGCAAATAAAAATGTATCAATAAAAGTACATAGACTATTGTTTTGAGTTTTCATTTAATGTTATGCTGAGATAATGTTCATATTTGAAAATGCAATACTGATTGCAAATGGCAAATTTAACACAGTTTATTACTACAGCCAAACTATCAGAAGCTCAGCAGATCATCTTGCCTAAGTATTCAACAGCTTTTCTGTGAGGTAACAGATGAATGTCTCTTCCTTCTATAGCATGGACAGTGGATAATTCTCCTAAATTCATTTTATTAACTCACATCARTCCGATGTGTACATGCTTCATAAACATTTTCTGTAATGTCCTAGCTTTGCTAGATGTATGCAAATATATTTTGAATGACCTCCACTAGTAATAGACTGAACTTGTACCTCTTTACATTACTAGAGAAACAAATAAATTTAGCAGCAATCCTAAAATACATTTTAGGTATATACATAAAATGAATTTACTACAGATTCACAACCCCTGGATGTGGCCTCAAGTGCTAACAAGAGGCCTCCAAAAACACATTGGTTACTGGACAATTGGACTTGGTCTAAATGTATGAAAATGAATACTTGAGATTRAGGTAGACTGTATATTTTTCCACTTGCATTTTGTGTCTCAAATAAGAATAGCACACTGTACAGGATTTGAGATAGCTGAATCTCTTTGACCTATGAAATGCCAAATCTTTCCATCTTTCTAAATTCCCCTGCTGGAATGATAAAAAGTAACTCAACTGCCCTATCCATGTACCCTCAATTCTTTTATTTTCTGCCTACTTTAAATCTTGGTTTTTTTCATTATTGCTTACGAATAAATCTATATTTTGTTTCTTAACTGGAAAACTATTTACCTTCATATACTGTACCTTACTTTGTCAACTAAAAAATGTGGTATTACTTATTATCATCAGCTACAAAGAGATCCTTATCATTCTACTTGTATGGATGCGTGAATAACGAAAAGACTACAGTCTTTGTCAAAATTCACACACTATCTATCTGCTTCAATGCCATAAAGCTGTTAAGATATTTCATTTTAAGAGTGAACTGCTTGAATTACTTAGAGATGTCTGCTTGCAAGTCAATTCCATGCTAAAGTAGAGTGTTTGACAATGAGACAATTTTTGCAGTCTCACTTTCTCTCTCTTGCACTTGCAGGTTTTTTAAATGTACTTAAAAGCAGTAAATAAMTACAAAATGGATACAATTATGGATCTGTAGCAACTCCATAATAAACAGCCTTGCAGATGCATATTCTAATTACAGCTTCTTCTCAGTAAGATGGTATTTGAAAAGTGAAAAGACTAGAGCAACAAGATCTAGAATTTGATCGGTATTTTAAGGTGAATTTTTCTTTATGCGTAAGGACAATAAGGACATCTATTTCATATTCTTACCCACATCTTATTTCAACTTGTGCTTCCTAATATATCACCTCTTCACAAGCGTGGACACAGATTACTGAAATCTAACTCAAACTATGAAAGTTGCTTACTARTTGCAAATCTTAATGATACGTGCAAACAAAACCTTAAAATAAACGTACATTAAGCTCATATTTATAACTTACAGCTCCCAACTGCCACAACTCATTCATGGGATGCTTTCAGTCTATTTATTGGTAGTAATGTATTATCACAGCATTAAATTCCACAATCCCTTTCTCTTCCCATGAAAATGCTCGTTACCTTCACAGGCTGTGTATGTTGTTAGCATGCACACAGAGCTAAACACATAGTCATAATCACTCATGGTACATAATCAGTAGAGGCTGACAAACATTCCATAAAGCAATTCTTCAGAGATGCCTTCCTGAGTTTCTTAATCTGTCTCCACTGTCTACAGAGAAAGCCTAGACAATGAACTTGTGTAAAATTTGGGCATATAAATTTTGGCAAGGTGAATTAGACAGCTGAGACAATAAGTTATGTGAAGATTAGCCACTGATGTGCAGCTATGAAACACTGGAATCTARTATTAACAGTAACATTTAACAATCTTGCTTTATGCATCCAAGCATTGTAACTGAAAATTGGAAATATATACAATGCTTCAGACAAATCTGGAGCTCCTRACAAGTTCCACAAAAAGCAGGCATCCATTTGTTTCTTTAAATTACAGAGATGTMTTTGGTATCTCAAATCCAGATCAATTTTAGATCAGTAATAAAATGTTTTTACACCAACTGATGTTATGAATGCATGTTCCTGAAAGAGAACATGCTATTTTGGCAAATATATGAACCATATCGTGTCTTGATTATTTCAAGAAATTACAGTTCTACAGAGACCTGATGGTAGCTAAAAGGTTTGCTCCTTAGTACTTTAAGTCAATATCTAATTAAGTGACTTAAGAATTAAACAAAGAAATTACAATCCTGGCAACTCATTCTGTAATAAAATTATGCACATAAACTGATATATAGAAACATTTTTCTCATAAAAGAACAYGTAGCAATACCTGTAAATTACATTTACTTAAGAATTAATTATTTAAATTAATTACTTAAGTACTGCTAGTTAAAAAAAATATTTGATTCTATAAGCCTCAAATATATAAACTTCACATACTTCAAACATAATGAAAAAACTACATCTCACATAGTGAGCAGCCATTTTGTGTGGATTATTTAAAATACACTTACTTCTGCTTACTGGCCATATTTCGGCTGCTTTGTCGTTGGTTTGCCATTTGGAAATCCATGAATATTCCACTAAAAGAGCTTCTGACAGAAGAATACTGGCTTTCTGTGATATTGTAAAACATAGTTAGTGTTACAGTTCACACTTAAAAGTGCATGCAAATGTTAAGCAGTAAGTCTAAAAAGCAGCAGTTTTGTTTCAACAGAGCTGCTAAAAGGTCCTGGTTCCCATATTACAGAGAGTACTTCATCAGAGCTTTCAGTACAGTGAGTTTAACTTCAGCAAAGGGCCAGTATACAACCCTTACAATGGCTCTTTATCCATTAATTCAAAATGACTGACCATTGTAATTTTCACTTTGAAAGCTCACGATGCAGAAAGTGCCTTCTTCTTTTGCTATTAGCAGGTCCTTGTTCCCTACGTACCATAAAATGCTCCATGATCAATTCTAAAACTCATATTAAAGTCACACAGACTTCACCACGTGCACACTACACCCCTGAGTAAGAATTCATCACTACAGATAGTGGAGAACCTCATCAACACTGGCTTAACAAATATCCTCGGATGAATAAGGAAAACACTGAAAAYTGTTCCTTGAAAAGCCACAGTTAACAGAACAACTATGACAACTGATGTCARGTCTATCTTGCTGCCTTYCCTGGCTAGATCGTACCTAACTGAYCTTAATATSCAACTTCCAGTCAGGACTRGAGGTGCTTCACTTCCTCAAAGGAAGTCTGCCTTTTTAGGCARTACTTCTGAAATGCTTTTAAACTTATAAAAATAATTACCAGAATGATCAACCAGCATTTTAAGAAAATCAGACAAAAAGTTCATCAAAAAATAATGTCTTATGTAATTAAGAATAAAGCACCAAGTGCTACAATTCAGGAATTTAAAAATCTTTATTGATTCCATATTGTTAATTAGAAAAATAATAATTGCATAAATCTTCTGTAAGAAGAAATTCACATTAGAGTATATTGGTTCTGACTGCAATGACCACCAAATTGAAAATCTTTTGACAGGAGAGAATCTTCTAGGTTGGAAAAGACCTTTAAGAGATACTGCAAAGACTTATAGAAACTCCATGCTATTCTTCCACGACTGTACTAATTTTCTATGAACTAGACTAAAGAGCTATTAAATATTCTTTTGCACAATGATTCTATATGGATGTTCAGTGCAGGCTGCAAAGGAGAACCACAACTGTTCTYAGAAAAGTAGCTCTGGCACTCACAGGTATCAGATCAACTAAATGCCAGACAGCATTTGAAAGAGCCTTCATTTAAAAGAGATAAAGTGTTATATATTTGAGTAGTATTGATATTTCTCTTGCCTTCCCTCCAGAATAGTTGCTTTGACTTTGTTAAAAGGAAAAGGTGAATTTAATGCCAGCAGAAGCCCCAAACTGTTCCAGCACTCCTCAAGTTTTCAAAATCCAGACTCTCATATGCTCCTCTTACCCAAAATAAGATGTATTAAATGTCAGTCTGTACATTTTTATATTTCACATTTYAAATGATTAGTAATTCCTATGAATCATTTAGTAACGTGGACGCTACAGYGCTTATCCACAAACCTACATGACTCATACAGAGGACCAGATTTTGGTCTTTAGGCAGACTGCTAGAAAAGGTGGCCTGCTGACTTGTAAGTTCTATGTGTTACTCACACATTTAACAGAAAAAGACTGGTATCTAGTCACATACCCAAGACTGGTTCCTTTTTCTCATTTTCCAGTTTCTTTGGCAATGGATTAAAAATTCTATCATTTTCTGCAGTAATTGCTCTTTGAATTTCTTCAATTTCTGATGTTATGGAAAATGGAACCTCTCTTAGGTTTTCTTCTGCATCTCTTTCTTCACCACTTTTCTCTTCATCATCTTCAAAATCATCTTCATAGTCCTTTAAAAATAACAGAACTTTCAGTACTTASTGAACACTTGACTATAGATGTACTTTTCAAGATCTCTTACAGAAATGATAAAATGGTGTCAAAATAAAAAATCTCAATACAGATGGCTACAAATCCCCTGACTGAAAACTAAAATAACTGATAGAATGAAAATGGCATCTCTTGATTGTGCAGTAATTTTAATCATAGGAAGACAATCCCACAGTGCAGTTCTACAGTGCCCAAACCAGTCTTTTTTTAAATATCCTAAAGTAGATACTAGATGCTTAGGTGAATTATGTGCTCTTTAAAAAAATAAAGTAACACTGTTTAGYGGCATAAATGCTTCAGGGATGTACAAAGTTGTTTATTTGACAGTTTTAATTCAAGCTGTCCTTTAATGGCAGACTCACTTTTACTAAACTATCACATTCCCTGTCAATGCCTAACAGTTGTTGATTTTCTTAACTAAGACAATTCATCTCATACTAAAATGATCCCCAAACACAAATTATGGGAGCAAGTTTTAAATGTGCTTATTTCTCTTCACTGAATGGTAAAGGGCTACCACAATGAACAGCTCAACAGGGRACATCATCACTCCTGACATGAGTGCAGGTGAACTCTACCTGAATTGAMCAAACATGATTCTAGTTCAGCTCCCAATGAAAACACATACAACACACTCTTCTACCTTAATAACTTCAAAGCAGACAAAAGAGAGCTAAAAATAGGGAGCTCAATAAACAAATTAATGAAATGAATGCTGTGTGTCAGTACTTTTTTTCCGATGATATTTGATATCCTATGATAAACAGGCTTTTTTCATTTTTTACCTGAAATTATTAGCTCTGATTATTTAAACAATTCAGCATTTTTCACAGAAAGTCATTTAAATAATCGAAGTTCAGAAAAGCAGAGAAAACATTCTGTGAAGACTTCAAGTCAAAAGCAAAAGCTTGTTCCCAACCACTAAAGAAAAGTGATTAAATAGATAGCAGAGTTTCTACACAACATTTTAACTACTCACTGTCTAGTGTTAGCCAAATTAAGGTCAGTGTCACCAAAAAAATAACTAAAAAACATATAACATCCTGTTTATTTCTGTGAACAAAGTTATTCTATATTTTGATACTTAATATTCTATATTTTGATACTTAAGAATTACTTCAGACAGACAACTGTACACTCTTACTTACTTCAAAATCATCTTCATAATTTGGTGAAAAGTCATCAAGTCCTGTATCTGGATTAGAGATCGGTGTATCTTTCATTTCCTAAATGAGAAAAATAAATGAAGTTAAATAGTCTTACAAAAAAACCCTTTTATCTGCTAAATCTTAGGATATAGACTAATACTTGCTGTTCTCAGATATTTGTACATTTTTCAAGCAAACATACAGCATATAGCTTTTAAAGCTAAATAACAGTGTATTATCATGTGGTAATTACAGAATGTAATAGTACAGGAAGAAAAACAGAACTCAGCTTTATCTTGGGAAGAGCAATTGTTTTTCCACCAGTATTTTTACTGGAAAATACATAAAAACTGCTGTGCTGTCTACAATTTCATTGATGGTGTAACAACAAAGTTAAGACTGCTCCAAGCTTTTGAGGACTTSTCAAAATTATCCCTATATCTAAGTCATACTAGGGAACTCAAACTGTTAAACGAGTGGAAATGTTAAAACTAGGAAATTTTTGGTAAATAAATGGCATTATTTTAAACAAGTTAATAATCTAGAAAAAATAAACTTATTTGAAGTCATTGCAGGGATACCATACATCTTATTTCACATAAATAAAGAAGAGGATTCAATGTTAACTAATTATTTACATATAAAAATTATCTTGTTATATCCATGTCTCTGGTTTCAACATTTGACCTATGTTCTTAACATAGATTCTTAACATTCATAGATTGAATCCTCCAACATAACTTAGGTTGTGAGAAATTTCCCTAGTTTTCCTGCCTGCAAATTTGCAGGTACTCAGCAGTAACTAATTCACATAGTATAATTAATAGAACTTTTAAAAAATCTTTATTCCATTTAGCCAGACACCTTTAGCAACACAAAGGTGAGTCTTTGTTAGCTATTAGACTATATTTTTAGTGTTTATTGCCTCACTATAATCATCTCGGAATATGCCTATAGAGCTGTCAGTTTTATTAACAATAACAAAGCTTTTAACACTGTATCTGTATAGTTTTTACACACTAAAAACCCCCACCTCAATAGTTGTCTGGGTTCCTACTGTAAAGAATTTAAAGAGAAAATATGTATATTGTCAATTCAAAACAAGATTAGGAAGTCATGCTGAAATACATGGAATTTCAGCATTTTGAACAACAAATATACAAAAAAAAATCAACAGCATAAAATGCAAACCCCTGGAATTCGATTTAATTCTCCCTGTTGAGTCAGGTCTTAAGTAGGGATTTCACCCTCCTAGGTTGCCTCCTATTGCCAAGACAGAAGAGATAATGGAAAAGGAGAACAAATAAAAGGATGGAACYGCTTATTTCTCTCCACAAACTACAAATGAAATTTAGGTGCTCACCACAAACAATTCACACTTAMAGATAAGCTGAATCAAACAGCAGAAAATATGACAAAACTTTAAAAAAAATTCAAGGTAGCATTAGGCTGTATCTGCACAGACTGTTCCAAAAAAGCCCAAGTCTATATAGCTTGCACTGCAGACTTGCTGTAAATTTSGTTCTGTCTGCACATGTAAATTTAAAAATATTAAAATAATTTAAATAATTTCAAAATATAAGGATAATTTGCTGTTCCTTAGTTTTACCTCTCGTCTTGTGTCTGTCTCCTCTTCTTCAATGAGTTTTTCTTTATCTTTTACAGTCCTATTCAAAAAAGAGAACAACAATTTTATCGGTTAACTCATAAGAAAGCAGTTTTGCTTCACTTTTGTTTTCTGGGGATTTTGTTTGTTTTAGGAAAAAAAAAGTCTGTATCCTGAGAAGAAAAAAACCGCTGGAAACTTCCAATTAACTGAAATATTTCTACAAGTATTTTTATAGATCTCTATGATACAAAAGGATAATAAAACAACCAAATTATTAACCAGCAAAGAATTGCAGAAACCTTGTCCAAATCTACCACCTAAAACTGCATGAAAAAGCAAGAAAAAGTAATGAGGAAAAAAAATCAGTAAGCCCAAACATTTATTACTTGTATTAATACCTGCAGCAAACCAGAAATCAAKATCAGATTGGTGAAATATGCTCAAAAGCTATAAATTGAAGACTGACTTCAAACCTGCTTTTTCATTCAGGGGTCTTATCTATGAGGACAGTACAATCAGAGTCAGAGAGCWGGAGCAAATTGATAAGCATTGCTCCTTAATAATCTATTTGATTATTTTATCAGTAGAGAGTAGCAGACTTTGAGAATACACTTACTTCTTAAGTGTGTATTGCTGTATACCACTGTTAGGATTAATAAACATAGGAAAAGGCAACCAAAAAAAAATTAAAATTTGGCTGGATCCTGTTATATCAAATAAGGAATGATTTAACATTAACAATGCTTGAAGTTTACACAGGGTTTTGGGACATTCCACTAAATCATACTGCCTTCCCTGGCATTCAGGAATGCCTAAACTCTTCTTTCCCAGCTATGCACAATGACAGCCACAACCCCAGAAGCAGCAGCTTCAAAGTATCACCTGCTAACAAAATATTCAGCCTGCTGATACAGTTGAGTGCTGCAGTCAGGTAGCATCTGAATTTTTTTTTTCTTTTGTACAGGAATACACTTCCACAAATTCACTTTAAGCAAAGTGGTTTGTCCCATGCTTAACATTCGTAATACTGAGCCAACTTCACTGCCAGTGTCCTCAGAAGCAAACAACCCAGACTCGTCCTGACCCAGGAAGCTAAACTAGGGTTTGAAATGTGAATTGCAACCAGCAACAATCCCAGAGAATTAGACTTCAGAAAGTTGTATAAGGATTTCACAAGGCTCAAGAATTAAACAATTCAGAAACCTCAGTAAGATTTATATTTGCTACTAATAAAATGTAGAAATATAATCCTGAAATTTAACTGATCCTACTGAGGATATTTGGGCCTTTCCCTTTCACATTCAACTGCTATATATATATATATATATATATATATACATATATAAATTTATATATGTTTTAGATACTATCTAGGATAGGAACTAAGTACAGATACTCAATTTAAACTAAACAACATAACAGAGTCTTATAAGCTCTCATCATGAACCTTACGTGTGTCTACATGACTGCATAGTGAATTTCCAGATGGTAAAATACAGCATTTCTGTCTCCCAGACTAACATGTATGTTTTTTACAAGGACTGCAAAATATCTCTTTCTACCTTTCAAGCTGATGGCTCGTTTCTTCTTGAATCCTCTCCTCCTTTTTGTATTCGCTGCTCTGTAAAAGAAGTCACAATATTCATGAGTCAGACATGCTAGGAGGGAATATGTATATGAACCCATTATCAAACAGTCAGAAAGGTTACTAATAAGTTGTTTCAATTACAGACAATATTTTATTTCAGTCATTGTCTGTAACGTGTTCTGAAAAACTAGCAGGGGCTAAGGGCTGACCTTGGAAGGCTGTGGCCAGCCTGCTCCAGAGAAAGAGATTTTAACAGTATGTACCACAACAATTCACATAACTGGACTCAGGGACAGAACAGTCTCAGGTACTTTTAATCCCCAGTAGAGGAACTTGACTCTTAAATTCTGTACTATGATCATTTGCCTAAGTTTGGAAATATATTCAGTATATTGTTTAAGATAAAGGTGTTTGTCTCTATCTATGAACTTCAGAAAACAAAACAAATCTGGGATGGAAGCATCAGTGTGTGTGTTCTCCACCTGAGTAAACTTCCAAATGAATCAAACATTGAGCAAGCCCCTGATACTGTTGTCTGCTGCAGAAAGCCAGTTACAGGAATCATTCATGGAGGGCCCCTACACTGAAGGTGACTAGTATTTTCATCAGAAAATAAATTTTTGAGATTTTATTTCATAAGCTTGTACATCTTCACTTGTCAGGCAGCAGAAGAATGCACCCAGACCATCTCAACTATTCTACGTTCCATGAAACTTATTTGGTTTCAAGGGTTACAAATTACTAGATATTCCCTCTCTCAGTCTTGTAGAATGAATATTTATAGTATAAAAATCAGTAAAAAATGATGAATTTTTAACTATGTCTCTAGGATATAACATCATGCTCCATGAGAAACGTAAAAAATATTCTGTGACTTCAGAAATAGAGGCAAACCCCACAAATATATGGGATCTATACTCATGTGCCTACTTATGAGCTGGATAGCTGTGCTCCCTTCACAGACAACGTAAGAGTAGCTTCTATTAAAATACTTCTTTTTCACATACAGGCAACTAATAAACTTTAATGAACCTCAAGCCTTATGACATCTCCACTTCAAAATGTTTGCATAAATTTCAAAAGTCATAGCAATAAAGAATTTTATTAATAAAAGACGTTTCTAACATATAGGCAACTTTTTTGTTTAAATTTTATGGAGGAATCAATTTTGATTTAGCACACTTAACTGCAGATGCAGTGTTTTTATCTGCCAATTTAACCTCAAATTTCAGAAAAAGTTGACTTAAGTCAACTTAAAATCCTAGTATCTTTATTATTCCCTTACTGATAATGTATTGATAATTAAATACGTGATTAGGTAATGTTTTTACAAAACCTACCCTTAGATCATGCTTCTTTCTTTCATTTTCTCTACTTTTTACTCTCTCATTAGCTTCTGCTGCTAGCCCTTCTCTGTCTCCATGGGAAGATTTTTCTTTAGATCTCTTTGATTTATGTTTTTCTTCCTCTTCCTTTCCATAATGTTTATGACTTTTCTCTTTAGAAAGCTTCTCTTTCTCTGGCCCAACAGAATGTTCTTTTTTTTCTCTGTGTCTTCTTTCTCCCTCTTTATCCAACTGTTGATGTTTCTCTAACGTGTGCAGACGTTCACCTTCTTCACCTTTGTAGGCTAAATGTTTGTCAATTCTCTKTATTACATCATTATCCTGCAAAGAGGAAAACAGTATTAAAGCGTTAAAAAGTTCTCCAAGACTGTTTCATCTTCACAAATCTATCAATTTTTGATCTTTAAACAGATTGAATTTTAAGCACATAATCTTTCTGTCAAGTAGATCTTTCAGCCTTTTTTTTTACTTCCTATGATAGCAAGTTTCAAATTATGATTGMACTTGAGATTCTGAAACTTCTTTGGGGACACTGCATAATTTGCTGCAGAAACTTCTTTGGATCAGATGTTCTTCACACAAGAATTYACTCTTGCTTATTAGGTGTTCAAAAGCAGGACGTACACTCAACAATTACCCGTGTGATAAAGGCATAAATAGCAAATGGAAAATTTTGATGTAGCTGTACAAAAATGAAGCATTGTTTGCTATGAAAATTTTATTTTCATTCCTTTATGAAAAAAGGAATGAAATATGGCCTTAAAATAGGGTAGCTGAGACTTTGTGTTTTGAATACTTGTCAATATCTTACAAGCTATGCATCCTTTGGATTTCCTGGGAGCTGCAGTCTCATCGAGTTTCTTCATTATTCTACAATTTAATCTTATTCAATTGTGGAAACACTTCACCAATTTCCCTTCCTTTACCTTCTGTGCTTTATGCCTTCTTTCTCGCTCTTCAGTTCTTGCTTTCTCTTCCCCTAGAAAAGGGATGTATAAATTAGGGAACAAATTTGATAATACTCAAACTCTGTACACAATTAACTCTAGCCTGTAGAAAATAGTATTTCAGCRATGTGTTTTCTCTAACATATGAGCTTTCAAAAAGGAATTCTGTGGAAATTCTCTCTCCAAAGCTCGTTACTCCTTCTCTCTTAAATGAAAACCTCCACTCTCGTGTAATGCTAAGGGTAATAACACATGCTACTGATCTCAGCAATCCCCTGCAAGTGAATGGATCACTCAGTAGAGAAAGTCTAGGCAGGAAGGTACATGCCCTCTTAAAGTCAACTGACCAACAAAACCATCCTCTCTTCAGAGGACAGGAAACAAGCATTAAGTTTTTTAAGCATCAAAATAAAATCAGGTTACCACAACATTCCATAAGGATGCACATGCCAGCAGGTACTCTCACTGGCCTGTTTTATACTCYGTGCACAGAGTGTTCCTATCTAAATATCAAATATTTCCAAGCACAACAGCMATTTGAACTTACCCAAATGATGCCTGATTTCTCTTTTTCTGTGATGTTCTTTATCTCTTCCTTCAAATGATTTCAGATTATTTTGTGCATCTGTTTGCCTTATCTCCTGTGTCTTGTGCTTTTTGTCTTGCTCTCTATCAGTCTCCCTGTCTCTATGTTTTGGTACACTGTGTCTCTCCTTCTCCGAATGTGACTCTTGAAGCTTATCTTTGTGTCTCTCTCTGTCTCCTCTATGGTGTTCTTTTTCCYTTACACTTTCTCTCCTTTTATCCCTGTCTCTTTCACTAGATTTAAACCTCTCTCTCTCTCTTGTTCTTTCCTTGCTCTTCCCTCTGTCTTTGAGGTCATGTCTACTAGGGTCTATGTCATGAAAAGTTCTAGCTCTCTGAAGTTTCTTTTCTCTGTGCTTTCGGTCTTCATTTTGACTATCTGRTTGTGATGGCTGAAATAAAATAAAAAATCTATTATTATAATTCAGCAATCTATTTTGGTAAGAGYATATTCATATAAAAAACCCTGGTGGATTACTAAATGTGTACTTAATCTATCAAACCATATTAAAATGCTGATATATTTCTAGGTTTACTATGTAAATATTAACATTATGTCTGTGCTTACTTACAAAGAACTAATAAATGGAATAATAAGATACATAATGGAAAACAGCTTTTAAAAAATACAACAAAAACCTAATATAAGTATCAGTGATATAACTGACTGCAGCCTGAATGCATAGTTGACACGGGGATGATGTAATACATCAGTTTAAAAATACACGACGACCATGACAGATGATGACAATAAATATAACAGATAATATACATGCAGGCAGGTGAATAAGTATGTATGAAGCAGAGCAGTCACTTGGATTTGGGTGGCCAGCAAATCAGACCCCATTGACTGCTGTCTGGTTACTGTAACAATGCATTATTTCTATTTACCTAATTCAGAAATTTGTGGAGTAATCTTATATGACTCACATAGCTAGAAAGAGCCAAGKGGGCCAGCCTCTGGATAACCTTGGACTGGAGAGATTCCAGAACAGTTGTGACAAGGAACTCAGCAGCTATACATTAAACCTCTGTACCATTTGTATTCAGTGATGCAGATTTGAAGTATCTGGTGCACCAAAATGTATTAAAGAGCTACCACAGACCYGACAAGGCAGAGTGGCTTGTAGTGCTCTAAGGTAACTTAACATCAAGACTAGCAGAAAAAAAAAAATCAAACCACCTTTAGATGTTTCCAAAGTTCTTCTGCTTTCCAAGTGTCTTCTTTGGTTTTTCTCTAGWACAGAAAATGCAGAAAAGACTGAGTAACCAATTTGCAGAGCGAAGTAAATAATTTAACAATCATATTTCTCAGGAAAGGATCAAGGTACATATGGCAAGTATCACTGAAAGGATCATGCAAACAGTAATTTGATTTAGCCCTAACATCTRTTTATAGTAAACCTCACCTGACTGGACCTGAAAGAAGCCTAAAGCTCAGACTACATGTGTAAGTTCACTGCACATGAAATATCTGTCTGTAGCACTGAAGGTAAAAAGCTAAAAGATAATGAAACTGATCAAAATACACACAATGATTATTTCATTATAGCACTCCCTAGTTAAATAGGTTATATTTCTTCTATCCTCATTTGCAGAGTTCCTGCCCTTGGCTGCTTGACTGCTGCTAACAAGGCTAAATAAAAAAGTCATATTGTTTGAGATCACTAAAGGAAAGGAGGAATTTATCCTATTGAATATTTTAAGAAGTTCATTGCAGGATGATGACTACATCCAAATTGACATGATCAGGCTACCCTTATTCTCAAATTTAGACTTGGCAAAAGCTATCGAAGATGAACCTAATAATCACTGATAAATATTGTAATGATGAGCTGCACTGGTGGAAGAAAATAAACACATGGTGCCCATTTTTTTTTTCTTAATTCATTACATGGAACAGTATTTTAACAGTTTTTTTTTTTATTATTATTACACATGAAAACATCTCATCCTTTCAAATTTAGATCTTATAGAAGATTGTAATGGACTGGCAAACTTCATCTAAATTCAATAAGGAATCTCAAGAAGGCAGCATTTGTAATAAAAAGAAAGTGCCTTTTAAGTTTTATTTTCTTCTGATATTTAAAAAAGGCAAAAAACAAAGAATGCAAACATTTACTGTGGCAGAAAGTCAGATGAGAAAGTAAAAACAAAGATGAAAATTTTCTTAAGTCAAGCTTTAACAAAGCCTAAGAAACTCAACAGAACTTGTGTGAATGTAACCTGGAAGGCAGGATGTGGATGGAAAGAGAGCAGAATGCCATATTAGAGTCTCAAACAGTAATCTACTTAAAATCCCTAACATACATGACCATGGTTTTGGTTTTAGACAATATTTAGGTATGTATCAGCAAACAAAGAAAGAATGCTAATGATGTTAAGAGCATAAAATTAGCATAACCAGTTGACTTCATCAGATAAGGTAGCTTCACATTTATTTCAAAGCTGAAACAAAGGGCACACAGCACTCATTCAGAGGTGATTCTCTGGCACCCAATAATATGCATCTGMCAGTTTYTTGGGGTCTGCAGTTTTCACCTCCYCACCACAACCATAACCTGTTGCTTTTGTCTATGATGATTTTCTACTTAAATCTCTGCTTCTGCAAGAGTATAATAAACAGGGAAAAAAGGAGATATTTTAATAAGGTCTTAATAACATTGAGACCACTGCCCTGTAAATAAACATCCACACAAAAATGGTTAAAACAAACTTTCAAAGGATTTATTGAACTTTCTTACCTGTCTGCTAATTTAGAAACACTTATATACTCATTTAAATCCAGATGAAGATTAGTTACTTAAATGACACTGGGATTTAACTTAATTCATACACCTGAGAGCATTCAGCTCACATGAAATGCCACAGACTTACTGAACTCAAAACGTGCTATGAAARTTTTTACCATTTAAGAATCCGTCCCTTAATCTAAAGAAAAAGTAGTCAGTGGAACAAGAAACCTTGTTCCTTCAGATAAACTTTGAAAGAGATCAACAGGGTTTTCTTCACCCACAACTGGAAAGGTAAGACGTTTTCAGAGCATACTGTTAAGTTTTTAACTAATTTAAGAAATCAGTTAACTATAATTCTAAAGGAAAGGAAACAGAAGCACAGCAAGACACAATTCTACCGTTTTTAAGCCAAAGTACTTTATTTTTTTACGCATAAATATGTATTTTTCTTCTTTCCAATATCTTTCTATTCTTGCCAATTTGAGAGCCCTTAAATAGTTAAGAGCACAAGTGATAGAACAGAAGCAGAAAAAGGAGGGTTCCTCACACAGCGTGRCTGTTCCTGCCACTGCCTCTGGCCCTTCGGCACTCACAGCAACACACCCGAAAAATTTCAGAWCAAAGTTTAACTTTTCCATCACAACTCACTAGCTCACTGATTTGGCACTTCTGCTTTTTCATCTGAAAGTGTCACATAGCAATCGATGTCAGCACACGTATGTGGGTTTGTCTGCTTCATTCCGGAGCTCTACGAACTTTCAATAATTTAACACCTTAATGCAAAAGTTATGCGTGTTCCTGAAGAACTGGAGTCCGACAATTAGCGGTCACAGGAGCGCCAACTATTAAACATACTTTTATCTACAATGTGAAACCTTAACGACCTCCCGTCTGCAGGAGGATGCGCGGCTGGCACAATCTCACTCCTCTGCCAGAGGGATAAGGGTGATACGGATTGATTTCCTCGCTACGGCCGCTGTCGGGGGGGATTCACCGCCGTGCCGACAACACAAGGCGACCCGACCGGCCCCAGCAGAGCCGCGGGGGTTCTCGGGGGCAGCAGAGGAGACACCGGCGTTGTCCCCTGCCCTGCCCCGCTCGCCCGGCCGCTGCCCCTCACCTTGTCCCCGTCCATGGGGCCGGGAGGCCGCGTCCGCCGCCTCGGGCCGGGATCGGCGCTGCGTGCGGGCCCGCCCCGGCAACCAGGGCCCGCAGCCGCTCGCCGAGCGATGGATGCGCCGGCGCCGCCTGACGGGCGCTACGGCCGCGGGAAGGTTTTCCCGCTCCGGTGGATCCTTGTGGACAAGGACAAGGAGATCCTGGGGACCATAAGGAACAGCAGTGCCAGCAGGTCGGGAAGGTGGTCCTGTCTCTCTCCTCAGCTCTGCTGAGGCGCATCTGGAGCGCTGTGTCCCGTTCTGGGCTCCTCTGTATCAGAGACAAGGAGCTCCTGGAGCGGGTCCAGCCGAGGGCAACGAAGGTAATGAAGGGACTGAAGCATCCCTCTCACGAGAAAGGGCTGAGGGAGCTGGGTCTGTTCAGCCTTGAGAACCGATGACAGAATGGGGACCTCATTATGTATATAAATATCTATGCAGAGTGCCAAGAGGATGGAGCGAGCTCTTCCCTGTGGTGCCAAGCAATAGGACAAGAGGCAACGGACAGAAACTGATAGACAGAAATTTCCACCTGAACATGAGGAAGAATTTCTTCACTGTGGAGGTGACTGGGCACTGGAACAGATTGCCCAGAGAGGGTGTGGAGTCTCCCTCCCTGGAGATATTCCAGAACCATCTGGACACAATCCTGTGCCTTGTTCTCTGGGATGACCCTGCTTGGGCCAGATGACCCACTAGTCATATTCTAATTTCAAGAATTGTTGTACCTCAATCACTTCTTTACTGAAAGGAGGTGAGTTGGTGAATTGTGATGGAAAGACCAGATGAGCCACACTGCTCCCTTCCAACCTAAACTATTCTGTGATTCTGAGTTGTTGCCCAGCTGGGTTTCTACAGGTGAGGGCTTGGACAATGTGAGTTGTGGACGAGGCACCCTCACAGCCCTCAAGCACTGTTGTTCTCTGCACACCAGCCTATTCTAGGTTAAGTGTATCCATCCCTCATCGTGGCTGAGTCATTTTTAATAAACTTGTGCAAAATTACTGCAGGGCAAAAAAACTGTAAAAGAGTGCTATGCTTAATCTGCCACTTACCCAGGTGCTGGATAGAGGCAGATATGAAGAACACTTGTATACATAAATTAAAATGCTAATAATAATCCCCCAGTGGCAGGTACCAGAGCTGATTTCTGCAATAAAGCACAAATGGCAGCTCACCAAACACACTTGGAATGAGCTCGATGGTTGCCTGCAGGAAAGGTGTGTGTGCCATTTCACAGCAAATATTTACAACCCATTAACATGTGCAATTTAAAAGACCAAGTGAAAATTCCTCTTCATTTTTTAACTTTGTTCCCTATTTTGAGAGTGAAAAAAAAWGTAATGTGTAACTGCTACTGCTGATATTGATGGTTGTAGAAAACTGACTACTGGAAGGGGGGGAAAGCAAAGGAAGAGGCATTTTTGCAWTTGAGAAACATTCTTGCCATAGTTTGTGGCTGCCTTCAAAGAGATAAAATTTAACCCCTTATACTTGTTCTTAGATAGTCAGTTGATAAGTAAAAACTAACCCACGGTATCTTGCCTTGACTTCATAGTTCCAGAATAAATAAAAAATGCTTTAAAACTTTCCACTGTCCAAGCTGTGAAATATTTTCCTTTATCATGTAGCAGAAAAGTAAATCATGCAATTATCAGCAAAAAAAAACCCACCTTCATATTTTATTTTAAAAAAGCCACAAAACAAACAAAACACATGCACAAAAAAAAAACAATTAAAAAAGTCCAAACACACCAGCCATTACATGTAAGTATGACTTTGAAGGGCTAAATTACATCCACTAAATATAAGCATGACTAAAATATTTATAAGCTTTCTTATGAATTATTTATCCAGTTTTGGCAGAACAATAATAATCTATAAGCACCTGGGTTGGGGCAGCCCCCCAAATGAGCACAAGCTGGGGGATGAACAGATCAAGAGCAGCCCTGCCCGGAAGGAGTTGGGGGTGCTGTGCTGAGAGGCTGGACAGGAACCAGCCATGGGCACTCCCAGCCCAGAGAGCCAAACGTGTCCTGGGCTGTGGCCAAAGTCCTGTGGGCAGCAGGGACAGAGGGGATTCTGTCCCTCTGCTCTGCTCTGCTCTGCTCTGCTCTGCTCTGGTGAGACCCACCTGCAGTGCTGCCTCCAGCTCTGGAGTCCCCAGCATAGAAAGGACATCACACTGTGGGAAAGAGTCCAGAGGAGGCCACCAAGATGAGCAGAGGGATGGAGCACCTCTCCTACGAGGAAAGCTGAGAGAATTGGATTGTTTTGCCTGAGAAGGCTTTGGGGTGACCTAATTGCATCCTTCCAGTGCCTGAGGGGAGCCTGCAAGAAAGACAGAGAGGGCCCTTTTACAAGAGTATGTAGTGACGGGACAATGGCAATGCATTTAAACTAAGAGAGAGTAGGTTCAGATTGCGGGAAAAAAAATCTTTACTGTGAGGAACTGGCACAGGTTTTCCAGAGAAGCTGTGGCTGCCCCATCCCAGGCAATGTTCAAGACCAGGTTGGATGGAGCTCTGAGCAGCCTGGACTAGTGGAAGGTGTTCCTGCCCATGGCAAGAGAGTTATAACTAGATGATCTTAAAGGTCCCTTCCAACCTAAGCTTTGCTATGATTCTATGATTTTATGTTTTCTTCCTGAACATATAAAAATAGATGTAAAAACCATCTTTGATTACCTCCAAGAGCTCTTTAGCCACAAGTGGTGACAGTGTTACAAACACATGGAACTAAGCATCTGCTTAGGAAGGGATCTCTACAGAAATGCTGTCCTATCTATAAAGACTGAAAGACAAAACTATGTTTTAACTGAATTTTATTTTTAACAACATAGCAAAYACATAAAACTAAATAAGCAAATATGAAAGTGATACAAAAAACTGGACAGAACCAGCAGCTTTTTTCAATTTTTGTTTATCTTGTCTACTCTTTGGAACACACATATGTATTTACTGCAAAAAAAAAAAAAAGTATCAGTTTGAGCTGCTAATAACTTTTTTTTTCCTTAGTCCTATGATAGTATATACTAGTCAGGCAGCTTTAACGTGAGAAAAATTACAGATGTGGGAAAGTGCCACTAGAGGGTTTGGAAAGAAGTTTTCAAACCTTAATCCCAGGGATCAAACTGAGATTTAACTGCTGCATGAGAATGCAATACAGTAAATACATGAGAATACAACAGTAAAATTTGTGCATATTTAAGTGTTTTCCACCATGTATTAAAATAAACTACCATGTCTCACCAACRTAGTGGAGAAAATTAATACATCAATGGCTTGACTGCTTTTATAAAATGGGTGTTAGACTCAAGTGAATACAAGCAATAAAATGACACGTATCTGTTTTGTAAAGCCAGTATAAAAGGATGCCCTAGATTTTCTTGCCAAGAAAAGTGTTGTAAACAAGTGGTTTGGTAGCCCTGTGAATTTTATTACAACTTTAACTTCTATAGGTTTTTCTCTTGCCTGGCTTGGTACATATATCTTCTTCTCCACCTGCATTATCTGAAAAACAGGAATATAAAATAACTCAGCTTTTTATATTCTGTACTAATAAACTTTTTTGTTTGTTTTTATCTTTGGATGTTCCTCTAAGCCTGTGAAGCAATATTGCATTTTTCTTCCCCTCTGCATGGAATGACACATGAGAATATTACATCAAAAATACTGGAAATTCTATCCCTCAGAGGGACAACATGGCAACCTTCCACCATGCTGAAAAATCATGACTCACTTATTATTAAGAAAAAAAAAAGCTTTTTTTTTTGGTATGCAGGAAGCAACTTGTTAGGAACTAAGCTTTGTAGGCTTTTTTCCCCCCTTTTTTTTTAACCATTTTTTGCTGAGGCTTTTTGAAGATCAGAAAAAAATTTAAATATTTTTATCAGCAAATGGGCGTAAATGACCTCCTGCAAAATGTCATAATGTTTTTTTTAGTCCTCCAAGTTCTTAACCAAACAACAAAAATGTGGATCTCTGCCGTAAAATTTGTCTTTAGTTTTGAACTTGTAATGATCACACAAGGGGGAAAAAAGGAGACTGTAATTATTGTGAAAACTTATTAAGAAACRCATTTTAGTGGAAAGCATTTGTCTTCAGGAACAATAAATATTTGARGATCTTGTCATGAGCCTACGATTTATGCATTCAGTGAAACTGAARCCAGGGATCACATACATAACTTTTCTCCAAACAGAAGCTCAGGTATGTTAGTCTTTCAACTCTTCTTTATGTTATAATTAGATAATTTGAAGCAGGCAGGAAATATCTGTGGTCTATACTAGATAATCTGGAGCAGGCTGAGACAGCTGGATAAAACTGTGAACAGAAGTAGACAGTATTCTATCATGAGAATCTACTAGGATAGATTTCATGTAAACTATGTTTTCATTAATAATTAAWTTTTTTAAGGATAAAGTTCCTCAGCAGAAATTCTCAGATTTCTATTCAATAAAGATTTCTCTTCAATAGCTAAAATACTCTAGAGAGAACCATTAGACTAAAATAATCTTGTTGGGTAAAGTCAGGGGCAATACCACGTATTGTCCTTCAGGAAAATAAACTGTTACTGAACATGSTCATGAAGTAACAGGTAAAATTGCTTCCAAAACATGTTGTCTTATGTGAAATCCAAAAAAGTCAGGAAAACTTAGGTTTTCTTTCTTACAACATAAACTGAATTTTCCCACTTATTCTCAAAAATCATGCATAAAGGTCTTTGGGGAAGTTATTCTGAAGAGCAGTGCCAGTACTTACTGGGGAAAAAAAATCATCACTGCTGCTGATGCAAGGTAAAAGTAAACATAGGATGACGCCACATCGTGACAAAAGCTATTGCATTTGAGAGAGCAAAAAGGAGAAGCAAACACATGGCTGAGAATGGGTATAAAGGAATACTGCAAGCAAAAAGTATTAATTAAAATTCTGATGATGGAACTRAAGGCCTAAGAAGATAGGATGGGAAAAGAATAATTATTATCTAAATGAAATAAATATAATCAGCTGTGCAGGTAATACACCTGATTATAGGATATGTAAGGAGAAGCCATAGCAATCTCTGGGCCATAAGTGATAATCTTCAAGAATTCCTGATGCACACAATACTGCTTTTTTAAATGTTAAAATGAGGAAACATGTGAATTAACAATTCCAAGATTCTTAAACAAATTATTAAACTATTTATCAGGACCAAAACGAGTACAATAAACAAATAGCTAGTGTTTATCCAGAACATTTTATTAAAAATTTTATCATGGAGTGACTGACCCTAATTTATCCCCTAGCAGCAGACTTTATATCTTGATTTTAACAAGACTCTTTTTTTTCTGTTACAACAGCGGGTATGCTAATTGCATACCATCCACCTTCTTCATCAAAATATTGTGTGGGCCCAAGTCAGTTATTTATAGAAGTTCTTAGAAGTCAGCAGTAACCTCTTTATCAGAACTTTCTCTTGATGTACAGATAAACGTTATCAAACTCATGCTACAGGATCTTGCTTCTGTTTTCCTATTTGATTGGCACATTATCACCCACTTTTAGTTCTGATTAATCAAACTTCCATATCAATTAATGAATTACTCTRCCCAGTCAACAATTATGTTGTATGTTTGTCATCCTAAATGCTCCTACAAGATCAATTTTTATTTCCTGTTGTGTTTCTCCATTGTATTTAATTTTTCGCATGGGGTACTCCTCTAAATTCTGTATCCACCTCATTTTCAAAATACACATTGGACACATATGACAGCAGAATATGTAGCATATGTAAAGTGTTACTTGCCCAAATACCATATTAATTCAATCACTTTCTTTTCTCTCACTTTGAATTTTCATTTTAGTTTGTGGTACAGTTGTATTCTGTGAGGCCAGATTGGGAAATAAAATGGACARTGGAATCCAAGGCTGAAAACAAAAGACTTGGAAAAAGGATAGCATATTAATAGTACTGGTTGTAATGGAGGAAACCAACAATATGGCCATTTGTACTAGGTGTTACTGATGTTCAGGAGTGAGGAATTCACATTAAAAACACATTATAAGCAGAATAAGTAATTAGAAAAGGAATTCAATAAATGCAAACATCACCCAGATTTACTGTAGTACWGGGTCACAGGTCATATTTCATACCCTCAGTTTAAGGTTACAACCTTTTCTAGGGTGTTAAGCTGCTCTTCAGTTCACTCCCTGTTACAACCTGTAGGTGTTTTGAGTTCTTTAGAAGACCCAAAGAAAATTATAATTTCGAAGCTTGGATTACCACCTAGTTGTAAATAATTGATTTTTTTTAACTTCTTTGTGTATTGTTTGGTTGTTCAGAATTTCCATCCTGAGTAACCTAAATAGATAGATGGGAACATACACTGTCAATGGTAAAGTAGAAGAGCAGCCTGAGTCTATGGCCAGAAATTGTTTTGGCATACAGTGGTCCGTTGAGTCTGATGGCAGGCATGGGAGGATTTTGGAAAGGTGAGAAAACAGAACAGCACATTCTGTTGTCAAAACATGGATTTTTTTTTTTCCAATTCTACGGTGCAGTACTAAGTAAGTAACTTTGATGCCATTGCCTCTATGACTTTGCCTTTCTCTGAATAGTTGAAGTTACCTCCACTTCTTAAAAAAATGAAGCTTATACAGCTTTCCTATTTGTCCATTTGTGTTAGTTTTCCTAACTTTTCAGCCTATTGGCTAAATTCATTCTTCCCTCTTTCCTGCCTGCAAATACTAAGTGTCAAAGTCCTACACATTTCGTGAAAATTGGCATCAGAAGAGAGGAGAAAGGACCCTCATCACACTAAGTGAAAGGTTAGCTGTTTAAAGCCAAAAGAAAAAMCCCCAAACTCCCGGTAAATGCTGAGTTTTATCTGCGAGTGTGTACCAGCAAACTGATTAGGACACAGCTAAGGACAAGCAACATCTGCCTCTTACGAAACTGGTGGCTACATTAAAGTTATTTGAAAAGATAAAGGAATGATAGGAGGAATGATGTGGGAACCACGTCCGGAAAGGATACTGGACACAAGCCTGTWATAAAAYCAGCTTTTTCAGTTTAACAAATTGYAAAACAGTGCGTGCCACCCTCGGTACTCGCGCATGTTAACGACATGACACAGGAGGCAGCCTTATGTGAGAATGTGAGCAAAGCTTCAGGAAACACCTGTTGTAGCTAAGGCGCGGAGCGACCAGCATCTGGCTTTTTCGAGGCATTGATCAGTCTCTCCGTTAATAGTACCCATCAACAGGGAACAAAGGCAGACACGAAGATTGTTATCGAAGGGCGTAACAGGTAGAAACCAYCCAGCCGCGTACGTGAGAACGGGARACGGTGTGGTTTTGTTTTGAGGAAGCGCACACATGCCTTGGCACGCTTGTCCTGTTCCTGCCACCCCCCAAGAGCCCCCTTCCTCCCGGTGGCTCCCGGAGCCGCGCTCCTGTTCCCGCATTGCCGGAGGCCGCGCAGCGATGGCCGCGGCCCCGAGCGCTGCCGGGCGCGGGGTCCGAGCGGACGCGGTCTCGGCGGCGGTGCGAACCCGCGCTTCCCGGGCAGGCCTGCGAGGGAGGGATGAGCGAGAGGCGGAGGGGAGGGGAARAGGCTGCCCGGGGCGGGGGAGACGGCGGGCAGAGGCGTTCGTGCGGCGGCCGGGCGCCAATAGCGGCGGCCGGAGCCGAGCCACCTCCTCCCGGCGGCGGCGATCGGGGCCGGGCCGGCGGGGCCCGGAAGCGGCGGCGGGTGGTGCTGGAGCGCGGTGAGCGGGGCCGGGCGCGGGATGCGAGGAGGCGCCGCCGCCGCCCTGCCCCCTGCCCGCTCGCAGCCAGCGCCCGAGGAGGAGGAGGAGCAGCGGGAGGAGCGGCAGCAGCAGTAGGAGCCGCCGCTGCGGTAGCATGAGCGGGGCAGCCGCTAAGCAAACCCCCGGCGCGGGGTCCACCGCGGATCCCCCTGCGGAGAACGCGGCGGCTGCAGACCCTGTGCCGGAGTCGCCTCCACCGCTGCTGAGCGTGGATGTGACGGGTTTGGTGTCGCAGTTTGCGAGGAGCTTCGTGCTGATCTTTCCCGTGTATGTGCTGGGCTACCTGGGGCTGAGCTTCAGCTGGGTGCTCATCGCCCTGTGCGGGCTCTTCTGGATCCGCAGGCACCGCGGCGGCAAGAGCTCCCGCCTGGGCCGGGCACTCGCCTTCCTGGAGGACGAGGAGGAGGCGGTGCGGCTCAGCGTCTCCTCCGCGGATCTGCCTGCGTGGGTGAGTGGCCAACACCCTTCGGCGCTGCCGGGAGCACCCGCGCCCGGCGGGCCGGGCCCTGTTACCCTGCCGGGACCTGCGTGACACCCACCCCCGCGGCGGTGTCCCCCGCCCGGGCACGCGGGGCTGCGACACAGGCCGGAGGCCGGGGCCCCAGAGCCGGCCTGGCGGGAGGGACGAAGGGAGGGGGTGARGGCACTGCATCTCCCGCGTCCCATGGCTGCTTGTCCCGGTTCGCCAGCCTCTTCCGAGACGGGTTCAGCGGGCGGGCAGCGTGTCCCTTCCCACCCTCCCTCCGCCGGGGTGGCCTGTCCCTGTCCCCGCTGCCCGCTCCGCTACTCCCGCGGCGCTGCCGGGCGGTGACAGCCTGACCCTGCCGTGGCCGGGGTTTCCCTCGCAGAAATAAACTTTCCTGCAGGGTTTGGGTTGCTTTCCCCTCAGGTGTCAGTGACGCGCATGGCTTGGCTCTAGCGCGGTCTTTCTACAGAACGCGGATGTCGCGGCTTGGGCCGTTCCTTAGGAAGTTGAGAGGGAAATAGAATCGGGCTCTTAACGCCGTTAGGGCTTTCAGCAAAGTGTTACC